>NC_056739.1:1068168870-1068339399 GCF_019279795.1 Protopterus annectens
TTAATACAGCACTCAGTGATTGAAACGGAGTCATTTAAGGACCTGGGTATAGAGGTAAACCCATCATAAGCTTTTCTGATCATATTAACCAATTGGTTAATGACTTTTTTTTTTTTTTTTTTTTTTTTTTTTAACTAACTATAGGCTGTATGAAGACAAAGTCTAGGAAATCAAGAAATTATGAAATTGCTGTTATTTACATAAGAGTAAGACATTATGGAATAATAAATATGGTAACGTTATAAGAGAACTAGCTTGAGTAAATTGAAAAGATGAGCAGAAATATAATCAAGTACATTCACGGATGTGAAAACACGATATTATGAAAGACTAAAATGTCTGAACTTGTGCACTGTCTTAAGAAATATTCAAAAAAGACCTTTATTCGGGTATATAGGGCATTTACAGATAACCCCCAAACATTCCCAATTGTAGTCATCAAAAAGTAGTAGAGAATCATCAGACAACCTGGGCAACAGAAAATACAGGAATGACAGATGCACTAATTGGATGTCTTTCTATATCACTTCTGCAGTATTCTTCACCTTAGGGGTCCCTTGTCAAGGATAGTCCAACATCCGGCCAGTATACCAAAACCCTGGGGTCTATATTACAAGATCGAATACTTAGGTGATCGGACACCTAAACATCGAACTTGTAATATCGAAAATAAATAGCAAACGGCCAATTTAATGCAGGGAAAGATTTCCTTTGGCAGTTCGGCAGGTTTTGCCGTTTTGTCTACTGTAGAGTGATCTCAGAGGTGGGGGGTGAAGCACCCCACTTAGTTTGGGTGTAAAGTTTTTTTTTTTTTTTTCCTGTGGCCAACCAACATGTTTTCCTGCACTGTTCGACATTTTGGGGTTCGATGTTTAGGTGTTCGAACACCTAAGCATTCAATCTTCTAATATAGATGCTGCATCCCATACAGGATGCAAGGCATAAAGGCAATAAAGTTACCAAGAACTTCCTTACGGCCAGTCTCAATGGCATCATCGCTCGTGGGTCTGAAAGCCCTTTGCTGTACTGGATACCTAGCTATCAGATAAGTTCCCCATTGAGTCTCTCTTTTTTTTTTTTTTTTTTGTCTTGTTCTTTTTTGGTCACCTGGAGTTCATGCCATCCAAGAAGGGAAAACGTCAGTGTGGGAGGCAGATTCCCCAAAAGGATCATCATGAACAGTGCCATTTTTGTTTGGGTGCTTCCCATGACTATATATCCTGTAGTGTTAAGGTATTTGTGGCCAAGACTCTTAGAAGCCAGTTGTCTTTCCTGACCATCTATGTGGAGAACCAGAGGCTTAAACGATTATCCCAGTGTAATGTGGCAGAATCGATTAACCCCAATGTACCATTAAGGAAGAAGGTCAACAAATCTTGGCCGGATTCTTTGGCTGTCCATCCTCCACTGGAGATTTCTCTAGAAGGGGGTGATAGCTCTGTAGGCCATCTGGTGTCTACGTCAGATTCTGTCACTGTGACCCCATCAGAGGCTGGAAGGTTCATTACTTTAACATGTTTTCTTAGGCTTTGCAGACATCTGCTTGAGATGTCAAGGGGGAACTGCAGTTGATTGTCTCGGGAGGGACCTTGAGGGATTCCGCAGACTCTGGTCACGAAAGAGGTTAGGGTACTGAATCCTGTCAGGGTTCAGAACCTCCAGTATTTGTTAGGGCTGACATCCCTATCAAGGAAAAGCGGAAGAATTAGCATTCTTCTGTATGCCCTAAATCTTGAAAGGGAATAGCAGGAGTTTACCCAGTGCCTGCTTAATGCCTTAATGGCCCTGAAGCCGCTTCATGGCATTTCTGGCCTTACACCTCCTTGGACTTCAACTCCTTCCAAATGGACTAGGGATTGCGATTCCTTAGATGAGGATTCAGAGTCAGATGAAGGGTCCTTGTCTTACTTTTCCCAGCTGCCTTCACCTTTGGCTTATGGTTCTGATCAATAGTCCTGAATCTCCTTTTGAAGAACTGTCTTTTGGGGACACAATAGCTAGAATGATGGAATATTTTTGTGGGATTCTTCTCAGTTGTCTGAAATCCAGAAAAGGTAATATGAGCTGCTTCAGGTGGATACTCCTAAACCTTCTGCAGTACCTCCTGTGCTGGCTGCTTTGCTAGACACTTTTAAAGCTGTTTTTAAGTGTCCTGATTCTCAGCCTCCAGCTCCAAAGAAACCTTACAGGTTCTATAAGGTTCCTGAGACTTGTCAACTCTTAAAGTGTCTTTCTGCTGACCCTGCTGTGGTGTCAGTCTCCTCTGACAAGCCTTAGAAGGTTTTGCTCTCTTCCAAGCTTTTGCCTTAAGGTAAGGATAGTGAGGCAATGGAGAGGAATGTTAAGAAGGTTTATACTGCTACTACTTTGGCCATTCAGCACCATCAATTAACAAACCCATATGACCAGATATGCTCTGGTCTTGACAGCTCAGGCCTGTTAGGTTATTTCTGACCTCCGTGATTCTGAAAATAAGTCTTCTGCTTTATCTATTTTGGTTTCTACCTCTCACCACTTTATCACGTGCAGCAATGATGCTGCTGATGCCTCTTCCACAGCTGCTGCCTTTGGGTCTGTCATGAGGTGTTACTCTTAGCTTCATCTAAAGTTTCTACCTGAGGACATTAAGACCAAGTTGCTGGATCCTGTTTTACATAATAAAAATGTTTTTCGGACCACTGCTATGTTTAAGTCTCTTCAAGAGAAAGGTAAGGCTTTGCAGGACCTTAAGCATATTTTTGTCTCTCCTATCCCCAAGTTCCAGAGGAATTATCCTACTAGGTCTGCTTTTGTTCGCAGGCAGTCTCATCAGGCCACTAAAGGCAGCAAGAGTGGTAAGCAAGCTCCTCCTGCTACATCTTCTCAAGTTCCTGTGGCCCACAAGCCTCCTTTATAAGACAAGCCTGCTTCTCTAACATCTTGCCCCACCCCTTGGCCAGATTCCCTTGTCCCTTTGGCTCTCCATCTGTCTTCCAAACTGGCATCTCATCACCTTGGATTCCTGGGTTCTATCTATCATCCATCAGGGTTACGTCATGATGTGGAAGTCTCTCCCTCCTTTTTTCAGAGATTCCCCAGCCTCCTCTGGACAACCTCTTCATTTCTCAGAGGTCCTTGGGTTCCTTCCGGACCAGGGAACTACTCAACCTGTCACTCCTTCCTAAGGAGGAAAAGGGATTTTACTGCAGGATGTTTCTGGTTCTTCGAAAGGAAGGCACTTGGAGACTTATTATCTGTCTTTGCTCAATGCCCTTCTCAAGGTTCCTTCTTTTCAGACATTTACTCTTCAAACCCCGTTTCCTTTCTTACTACCCCAGGCTATTCTGGTGTCCTTGGATCTGAAGGATACTTACCTTCATACTCCACCTTCTTTTCAGGAAGTTTTCATATTTCTGCTTCTTCCTCTAATTTTCAGTTCTCTGCTTTGCCCTTTGGCCTCTCTACTGCCGCATGTGTATTCACAAAACACTTAGCTCCTGTGATTCCCTTTTGCGGTCTCCTAGGTATTCAGATTTTTCCTTATCTACACAAAATACACCAAAAGCCGAAAACGCTGTAAATAGACTCGTAAACCACAAAAACAGCAATATCCAGTCCGGAAACCACCACAAAGAGATCCCAAGGCTCACAATAAGGTAAACTCAGAAGCGCAGTTTATTAACGTGCAAAAATAAAACCACACACGTTTTCGTCGATCAAACACGACTTCCTCAGATAAAATCACAGAGTACACTGTGGTTTAAATAATTCACATACTACCTTGCAAATTACCTATCAATTATACAATAATGTAATTAACCAAAGTATTTAAATGAATATCTTAAGATGTAAAACATTTAAAAACACAGTAAATATTCATGATATTTATTAGAAACTAGAATGGACAACCATTACTGAATGGCAACATTACATATATTACTAATCCCTCTTAGTCAGGGCTGTATAACAAATATTTATACTTGTATAATATACAATATTAAAAACATGAACCAAAATTAATAAATTATCCCTTAATTCCAAGCATATATTGTTTGAAGTATAAAAAAGCTAACTAAAATAAAAGACATATATTAGATACGCCTTGCTTTGAGCTTGAGGTAAGGTGCAATTGTAATAAAATCATTGAGCCCTGGAACTTTATTGGACTCTAAGAGGATCTGCCAATAGGTCTCCCTATGGGCTAACTTGGCCTCCCAGGGTCCACCTCTTATATCCTTGGGAACGGTTTCCACTACAAAATACAAAAAACTGGCTCCCTCACATTCAATAGTGTGCTTATATAATGCATTTTTAGTGTTAGATTTAACTACATCGTATTGATGTTCATATATGCGTCTTTTTAGTTGTCGCTCGATTTTACCGATGTAGAACGCCTGACATGCTTGGCATGCAGCCAGGTATACTACTCCGGTGGACAAACAATTGGAGTACCCTGTGGCCTTGATGTCCCTATTCCTACTCTCCAGGTATATATGATGGTCCTGGGCTATGTATTTACAAGATGAACAATGCCCGCACTTGTATGTTCCTTTCCTAGTACGAGAGGACTGAAATGTCAGTTCATGTTGTTCCAAGACCCTTTTCATATTGAATCCTCTTCTAAAAATAGTCTTCAGTTCTTTGTCTTTAAATGAACTTAAATCAGTAAGTTCCTGAAACAATTGCCATTCTTTTTCCACTATTTTCCTAATATGGGAGGCATTAGTACTAAAATCAGTGATAAAGGCAAAGTTACCAGAAAACGCCCCCCCTATATCCTTACGAGAACAACTATCAGTCTCCCGGTACCCCTTACCCAAAATGGGACTGAATCTAGTGTCACGTGCAGCCATAACCTCATCCTGGACTGATTGCACTAAACCAATGGGGTAACCCCTTTCTAAGAATAAAGATCTCAATTTGTCACATTCTATTCTGAAATCCACATCTAAAGAGGTCATCCATGAAATTCTAACGAACTGCCCTTTCACGATTCCTCTTTTTTGAAAACGAGGATGTGAACTCTGAAAATGTAAATAACCATTGGAGAAGGTGGGTTTTCTGTAAATACAGGATTTTACACCTTCCCCTTCCTTAGTAAGGGTCACGTCCAAATAATTGACACTGTGATGAGATATTTGATAGGTAAATTTTAAGAAGGTTGTGGTGGTGTGGATATACTCAAAGTTATCAATACCCTCCACTGGTCCATTCCAAAAGATACATATGTCATCCAAGAATCTGCAATAATAGTTCCAATTTGTAGAAAATGTACTATTCATTACAAATTTCTTTTCCCACATGTACATAATGTCAGCATAGGTGGGGGCACAATTGGCCCCCATAGAGACCCCAGACGTCTGTTGAAAATATTCGCCAGCAAAGAAAACAAAATTGTTATTTAATACCAGCCCCAATAGTTCAGTAACTATATGGACATCGTTGGTAGTAATATCAGGACACTCCCACAAGGCCTCCTCTACCCACTCCAACCCTATATCACTAGGAATAACTGAAAAAAGGTCAACGACATCGATGGTTAGAAATACCGTTTCTTTTTCAAATAAATGAGTTTGGATATTGCGTAGAAAAGCCCAGGAATCCTTAAGTATATAGTCCCGCCTTCCCCACAATTCCTTGAGTTTCCAGTCTAAATATTTGGAAATATTGTGCGTCTTGGACCCTTGTGCAGCTACAATGGGTCTCAAGGGCGGGTCCTTGGAATTTTTATGTATTTTGGGCACCCCAAAAATAGAGGGTACCCTAGGGTCGGGGTTATTAAGGTATGTATAGATGTCCATTTCTATAACATCCTGATCAACCAAATCTTTAATGGCCAAGTCAATTTTATGATAAGACAAATTAATTTCATTTATTGAAGCAGATGTGTATTTGTCATAATCATGTAAGATGTTATACATCTTGGCCTGATATATATTTTGATCCATTAATACGGTTCCACCGCCCTTGTCTGGTTCCATAACTCTCAAGGATGAATCCCTACTTAATTCTTGTAACAATGTACTTTCTTCCTGGCTTAAATTGGCCACATATTTATCCTTGGCCAGTTCCTTCCTAAACTGTGTCTCAGTTCTATGCTCCAAATTTTTGAGCTGTGGGTGGAGTGGGGGATTGAAGGTACTAGATTTTCTCAAATGTAAACTGGGGGTCCCAGATGTAGCTCCCAATAAATTCTCTAAATTGAGCTTACGAATGAACAACTTCAAATCCAGAATGGTATGCACTAGGTTGCTACGTCTATTGGGGACAAATTTAAAGCCCTTAGTAAAGAGCTGAAAACAAGCATCACAGACTGGGAAATCACTGTAGTTGTAAATATGATAATTGTCCTTAGTGTGCATAGAATATTCCCCCAAAGGGGTTACAGTATGATGTCCCACTTCTACCAGTCCTGTCTCCTGGTTTTCTTCCATGCTCGTGTAGGCCCCCCCCCCTCTGTTCCTGTGGAGCTTTGTCTAAAGGGTGATGGTTCTCTGTGGAAAGGTGTCCCTGCTGGCGTATACGTTCAGACCTGCGAGGTAAAAATTCCCCCTCGTAACCCTCGCCCTGTAATGGTTCTGTGGAAAACACCTCTCCCTCCTGGTCATCCATGACTATGGATTCCGGGACATTTCTATTACCTTTGTGTTCATTATTATAATTATCAGTATGCCATCTACTATGTGGGGGATTGGGATACTGCCTACCCTCTTGATATTCCAAAATATCCCTCCTTAGTTTCTTGTATTTCCGATTAAGCACTGTTTCACAATGTTGATCAACCCCCCTCCTTATATCATGATATTTTGCTACATCAAATAGTAAATCATCAGTTATGCATTTGTTGTAATTAGAAATAAATCTAGTTTCTAATAAATATCATGAATATTTACTGTGTTTTTAAAAGTTTTACATCTTAAGATATTCATTTAAATACTTTGGTTAATTACATTATTGTATAATTGATAGGTAATTTGCAAGGTAGTATGTGAATTATTTAAACCACAGTGTACTCTGTGATTTTATCTGAGGAAGTCGTGTTTGATCGACGAAAACGTGTGTGGTTTTATTTTTGCACGTTAATAAACTGCGCTTCTGAGTTTACCTTATCTACACAACCTACTGCTTCAGGACCAGTCTTCCAGTTGTCTGTTACAGGATCTGGAGTTCACCATATCTCTCCTTCACAGTCTGGGGTTCGCTATCAACTTCCAAAAGTCTGTCCTGACTCCCTCTGAGGATCATGTGCAGCAGGGTTGCAGGATTCAGACAGTGCCAATATTGGTCTCTCTTCCAAGTCCAAAAGTTCTGTCCTTGACAGCTTTCTTTCAGTCTCTTCTTCCTCTGTTACTCCAGCCAGAGAGTTTTTGTGAGCCCTGGGATTCGTGGCCTCTTCTACTCCAATGCTCCCACTTGCCAGACTGCATATGTAGAAGCTTCAATGGTACCTCAAGACAGTTTGTCTTCAGTACTGCCACCCTCTGGATTTCAGGGTGCCTCTCCTGCCTTGTCTGAACTGGAAATTTGAGTGGTGGATTCAACAACTCACTCTCAACCAGGACCTGACCTTTCCACCTCGGACTCCTTCTGAAGACCTGTTTACTGATTCTTCACACATGGGGTGGGAGGCTTCCTGTGGTCACCTGAAAGTTCAAGGTCTCTGACCCCACCCCCCCCCATCAGAAGTCAGACCACATCAACATCAAAGTGATGACAGCTCTGATTCGGCCCCATCAGGCTTTTCATCCCATGCTTTCTCCTGGCCCTCTGAAGGTTTAAACTGACACCACCACAGTGACATGGTATGTAAACAAGCAGGGGACACAAACTCTTACCTTCTCTACAGGCTGGCTGTTCAGGCCTGGGATGTAGCTCGCAGTTAACTATTCAGGCTCTATGAGCAGGTCCAAAACACACGCTCACAAATGGATGTTTCACAGAAACGGATTTATGGAAATAGTCAGTCATTGGTGTATTCCACAAGTAGATCTTTTTGCCTCCCTTCTGTTCTAGAGTGCCATGCCATCTGGTGTGGAAGGACGACGCCCTTTCTTTTCCTTGGAAAGGGAAGTTTCTCTATGCTTTCCCTTCCCCTGCTTCCAAGAGTCCTGCAAAAGATTCCGTTGGAATACCCCAACATTTCCTAGTGACCCCCTTCTGGCCTACACAATACTGGTTCCTCCCCTTAATGCATCTGGTCAGGGCAATCACGACGTTACCTCACACGGTGGACCTGATACAGGACAAGGGGTCCCAGGGAGATAGGGTTTTGATCTCTCTTAGGCATCCCTTTTCTGATAACGTGCTCTGGGTCTTACAGGAGGCAAGAAAGTTTTATATGTCCGAATGGAAGGGATTTTTCTGTCTGATACCAAGGTCATAACCAGGACCCTTTTTCAGTGAGGATCCCTCTGGTTCTCTCCTATTTGTGAGAGTTGTTATAATTTGACAACAGAAGAGATGATAGGAGAATCTTACTGTACCAGCAGTATGCTGACTTCCAAGATGACTGCACATTGAGTAATAGCTTAATTCAAGCTCTCCCAGTGTGAAAATGGAAAATCAGCCGAGAATGCCAGTGGACTTGTATTTCTGCTAAATTTCAGTAACTGGCTAGTGAGTGCACTATCTGGATGCCAAGAAAAAATAAATAAAGAAGACCTGAAAGAAAATCCGTTATAAAAGGTGAGGGAAAAAAGACAGACTGGGAAGAGTAATGCAGCTGTTCAGCAAAGAGCAGTGCAAGCTCCAGACATGACTTCCAGTAACCTAGAGGAAATTACATGACAATTGCACACAGACTTGATTAAAATACACAAAACACTGATGGAATACATCAACTCAAATAACAAGAAGCTAAAAAATGGAAAAAGCTTTAAACAGATATTCAGATGAGGAGATAAAACTGCAAAACTCAGAGGTTGAAATGAAAAAAGGCTGTCTAAATAAGAGACCATTCCAGAAGAGATGTTTTAAAAAAATAGAATTAGAGGACAGAGCACATAGGAAAAACATGAGATTTTCTGCTGTATCAGACAAGCTAGAAGAAACAGATGCTATTAATTTTATGAAAGCACAAATAAGCGACCTAGACCTTTAATAGTAAAGATGCAATCCTACCAGTAGAATTTTTCTGACAAAACATTGGCAAAAGGACAAAGTGCTAAAAGTGAGAGACAGCAGAGTGTTTGTGGAGAGTGGTTACTCACTGTACACCAAGCAAAAGAGGAAAAAAAATGTATTCCCCTACTAAGGGCATGTCAAGAAGTAAGCATGAGAGTCAAACTGCTGTAACCAAGCTATCTACAAAATATTCTCTCCTGGGGGGACAAAATAATTTCTGATGCAGTATATGTGAAAGGAGGAAATACAAAAGTTTGTCCAACAAAAAGTGGAGCTGTGAAACAGGAGGAGAGACTGCTTCTTATTCTTCTGGTAATAAATTCCACAGAGAGACTGCCAGTGAAACCTTTTCCAGTGTTTCAATAGAAAATACTTGAGAGAAGAAAAACAGTACAAAAGTTAACTAGAAGAATTGACAGTATGAAGCTAAAACATCATTTGGGGAATGCAATGAACAGGAATAAAACAAGTAACTTGGAAACTGACAAATGTGGGATTATAAAGCAATAATTATATTTGTGAAGCATGACAGAACAAATAAATCTGGAAATACTTGACTTCTTTTGAATTTGTTAAACTTTTAGGGAACTCTAAAGCATATCCCCTACTTCATGTCATTAATGTTCAGAATAATACTTAGGAGAGGGGAAGAGGAAGGAGAAAGTTAACCAAGTAAAACAAAACATTTTTTTCTTGATAGTAATATCTTTATAGTGCAAGACTTTCTTTGCATGCTATAAAGTAAAGCTTTCTCATTTATTTTTAGGTATTTTATCAGGCTGGCTGTGGATGGTAATTAATTACTAAAATTAAGCAGAAATTCCTTAAGATTCCAAGAGCAGGATAAGTTATTTCTTACACTTATTTCATTGATTTGCACTTCTGTAACGCTAATAATTGTGCTATACAGTTAATCTACTACATTTTGCACAGTTATAAAGCTTGTTTTACTGTTTCACTGCACTTATGTACTGTTTTATACTGTTTTAACTGTATTTTTCATTGCTAGATACTGTTTAATTACTCTAATTGCATGTTTATTGAATTACTTAATTGTAAACTGCTTTTTCATACTGAGAGTTGTATTTTCTGTTTGTGAGTGCTCTATCTGTGCTTTTCTGTGCATCTTTGATTTTTTGAGGTTTCTGTGTTCTAGTCTAGTCTGTTTGCAGTTAAAACCATTCTCTAGAGTCTGCTTGCTCCTTGATCTGTTTAAAACTTTCATTTAGTGGCTACAGCTAGTAGCTGTAATAGTTTTAGTTTCCCACCCCCTTCCCTATTGTTGTGGTGTTCTTATACCTGGTAGCTTTGCAGTTGCCCGCTCATACTGTATATTTGATCTGGAACACTCCTCCCAGTCTAGTGTCATTAGTTCATTCCATCTAATACAGAGAGAACATTTGTGAAGGCCAACCCACTCAGATTCTTAACCTTGAATTAACTTCTGTTCCAGCTTTCTCCATTTCCACTTTACTGAAAAAAAAATTTAAGCTGGTTTCCCCCCTTTCCTGTGACAGTTCTGGTCTAGACACAGATTTGCTGTATCCAGTACTGTTTGTAAGCTCCTGAGCCCCCGCCCCCTGCTTAACTAGGGTTAAACTATTCCTGACGCGCCATAAAGTCTGCTCTTCAAATTTTCCCTTGCAACTAATCAGCTTTTTTAGTTTTAGCACTCAGATATGTTTCTTTGAGCTCAGCACTTGTTCAGAACTCGTTGCAAGCACTAAATAAGCTACAAATTACTACAGCACTCAACTTTCCTCACTTGACTAGAGGAAAACAGTTTTTAGTACTTAATAAATAATCACCTATCCAGGCATGTCTAAAGGTCAGCTCCCGGTGATTTCTCCTGTCTACTTGATGAATCTGGGCATCTTGGAGCAATGCAGCAATTGCCTCATGTACACAGACAACCCTCTCCTCCTACCACCCAACACTACAACCTGTGAGAGATGCACTTATATAGCCAAACTGTAAGCAAAGTTCTCTTCACCGAAGACTGGACTAAACATTCAAGAGAAGGCCAACACTTCCACCACACCACACTCATCACATAGTCCCTCAAAACCTACAACACCAAAACACACACAGAAGCACAAAACACACACCTACATTCGCGGAGGCTCTCAATAAAAATCTGCCTAAACAACCAAGACCTCCAAAGCAGAAATGAAAGCAACCTCCACCCCCACAACACAACCCAAATGACACATAGCCTACAAACTCAGTGTGCCACTCAACTACAGCCCATACGGCATAAAGTACCCAACACTCTAGTCATAGGTGACTCTATAGTCAGGCACACTGATGTTCCACTCACCAGGCTAAACAAGGAGAAAGTTACTGTCAAGTTGCCTGTCGGATGCCAGGATCCGCCACATAACTCACGCACTCAGGTCTCTCCACAACAAGTACAAATATGACTCTGTCATTGTCCATGTTGGTGTGAATGACCTGAGATGTACTTCCCTGGATTACATGAAGAGAGACATGGAGGAGATCTCCGATCTTGTAGCCCAGGCAGGTATGACCCTAGCCCGGAGTAGCATCCTGCCATCACCCAGAATTATACCACAGTACAAGGACAGAATGACTGACTTCAACAATTGGCTAAGCTTCTGGTGTCATTCCAAGGGAATCCAGTATCTGTCTGCTTGGGATGACATGACTGAAAGACCACGGTCCTTTGCCAGAGATGGCCTGCTCCTGTCGCCCTTGGGATTCCAGATACTGGCAAAGGCTCTTGCCACCCCTATAGTGCTTTTTTTAGGGAAGGTTCAAATGACAAATTCACCACTATAACAGGTACAAGCAAGCAGAATCTGAGGGTAATGTTACTCAGTGCTAGAAGTCTAAACCTCAAAATGCACTCACTCGAGGCACTCCTTAAAATTGAGAGCATCGACATCTGTGCAGTGACAGAGATCGGGTTCAAAACTCCAAAGAGCACCCCTGCATTACCAGGCTATAATTCATACCACAACGTTTGGCCACCTTACCCAGACCAAAACACTAAAGGCAGAGGTGTGTCCATATTCATTAAGGATATCCACACTTCTAAGCTAGTTGCTCAGCATAATGCATCCGAGTTATCCAAGTTCAATTAACTCTGGGCAAGACCGCAATCCAGAACGTAGCTTGCTACAGACCCCCCACCATGACCCAGGATTCTCACTCCTCTTTTCTTGATACACTGGAAAATATTAGGGTACAACCAAACACCCTAATAATGGGTGATTTCAACTACCCCACCATTAAATTTCAACTACCCCACCATTAACTGGGAAAACTACTTATGTACCAACTCTTTTGCTCAACATTTTCTGGAATTCATAAATTCCAACGCCTTGGATCAACTTATCCACCCCCCCCCCCCCGGGACAGCAATATCCTAGACCTGGTCATTACCAACATGGGTGACTGGTGTTCCACATCAGAGTTCAATTCCTCGTTGGTTAGATTTGACCACAATCTAATCACCCTAGACATCCACATCCCGCCCCTACCCCCCCATTAGGGAAACAACCGTAAAGAATTTCTCCAAAGCCAACTTCACACTTCCTAAGACAGAAGTGGCAAACTTCACAACACCCATGCAGATGGACAATAGAGGTACAACTGCTGAATCCTACACAAATGCACTTTATAAGCACTTACACGAGCGCATGGATTGTGCTATCCCTAACACAACCAAGATGCTATCCTCCAAAAAATGGAAGCCAATCTATAACAGAAGAAAAACTGTTGCAAAAAAAGAGTAAAATCCCATGATTGGAGGAACTCCCTGGTCAGCCTAAGTAAGAAGCTGAGATCTCTCAAAATCCTCCATAGTTAAGAAAACAAAATTGCCACTGATTCTAAAGACAACCACAAAGCATTCTATAGCTATGTCAAGAATCTCAACGGCAACACTCAGATCTGCTCTGAGTTACAGCACAATGGCAGTAAATATAAAGAACCAACTGATATTGCCAACATCCTGGCAGATAGGTTCAGTGCTAACTTTACCACCCCCTCTCACTCCCTAAAGGGCCCATCTCTATACCGGAAGAATGCAAAGTTCCTGTAACTACGGCTGCACAGGTAAAAACCTCACTCTCCAAAGCCAAGAACACAGCATTCATGGGACCTGACAACATCCCAGGCTGCCTTCTACACAAACTACAGAATGAACTGGCACCACAAATAAGTACCATGTTCAGTCATAGCCTTACCTCAGGCTTTGTGCCCATTGAATGGCACACCGCGACAGTTATCCCACTCCACAAAGGAGGAGCCATGACAGACCCCGGGAACTACCACCCCATTAGCCTGATGAGCCTGGTCTGCAAAGCTATGGAACGTATCATCATGGAACTCAAAGACATTGGAGATCTCCAAACTCTGGACCCCACACAGTTTGGGTTTGTAAAAGGCAGATCACGTCTCCTAAACCTGATAGACTTCTTTGAAGCAGTCACTAAACCCAGAGATGAGGGTAAGGTGGTTCACACAGCCTGTCTAGATCTCACCAATGCATTCAACACCATCCCCCACTCTGGAATTATAGATAAACTCACTAAATACAAAACCCTATGTCACAACATGGGTTGCCAAATGGCTTACTGACAGAACCCACACTGTAAAAGTAGCAGACTCCAAATCAGACTTCAGACCAGTGACAAGTGGAGTACCAAAGAGTTCAGTCCTGGGTCCTCTCCTGTTTTGTATCTACTTCTCTGAAGTACAGGCTAACACAGAAGGTCTTTGGTTAACTAAGTTTGCAGATGACTGGAAACTTGGAGTCATGATCGAAACTTTTAACGATGTGGACATCCTACAAAAGGGCCTCACTGAGACAGATGCCTGGTGTCAAAGCCATGGCCTCAAGCTCAATGCCAAAAAGTGCATTGTCATTCCCTTTGGCAAAAACTCTGTACCCATGAACTACCACATAGGCAGTAGTCTACTTAACACCGAAAGTGTAATAAGAGACCTTGGGACACGGGTGGACAGTAGTCTCTCCTTTGATAATCACACAGCCACAGTGGTCAGAAAATCCTTCTACGTGGCACACCATCACAAAAGGTTTCTCATCCAGACAAAAAGAGGTAATTCTTCCCCTCTACTCATCACTCAATGTAAACAGGTATGTCTGTTTTTTTTTTTCTCCTTTCGCTCTCCTTGTTCAGTTTTAAGATATGTAAGCACAGCAATGTAAAAAAAAAAAAAAGGAAGATGAAGACAAGTTTGTTCAAGAGAGCATGACAAAAGAAAAAGTGATTTACTTTTTCTCATTTTGCTTAGGAGAATGACTGGATTAAAGCCCTTAGCTTGATCTAGTAACAAGTTTTAAGGGAAAGCAAGTAAATGAAAAAGTACATCAAGTGCTATAAAGCTTTTTTCTAGCAAATGTATGCATGCTCAGTATCAGCTCTGTACCTGGTCTTCATGTTTCCATGGAGATAATCTGATAAAGAGAAATGGCTAGGACATAATGTTTTCAGACATCATTCAAGTGTTTGCTCAGCTGGGAGAGCTATAAACATAAGACAAAATTAGACAGCACTTTGTAAAAGCACAGATTATCATGTGTCTTAGCATGGATAACCTTTCTTTTAAGTTAACCCAAGTCTGAGCATGGCTGTCAGTTTTGGACACTTCTTCCTATTAGGAGGGTAAAACTTCAACATTTGAAGCTGTATATAGTTTAGTGTATTAGTATTAAGTTAATAAGTTTTAGGGGGTATTGGAGGTGTGTTTTGTTGATATCCCTCAAACAAAACACAAAGAAAAAGTTTAAGGTGTGACATAGGCTCAAATGGATATGACAAGAAACAACTGTATAAAATATCAACCAGCCAAACAGTCTATGCATGTAGCACAAAAGCTGAAATCAGACGCTTAAAAAAGTTGTTGCACATAAAAGGTGGGAATAATAACTTTTTAACACAATGATGTATTTAAATGCAAGTGGTCTCACAGATGAATACAAAAAAGAGAGTAGTGAACTATATTAAAAATGCAGATACAAAATAGCTATGCTACAGGAGACACACTTGGAAAGAACTGAACATGTGAATTTGATAAAGAAAGGTGTTCAAGATGGTTATTACACACAATACCATGGGACAAAAGAAAATAGCAGTACTTCTATTAACTGCAAGAGGAGTGCCACTAGTGATAGAAGATCATAAATAACAATGGTAGATATGTAGTACTAAGTGGCTACTGGTAAAGAGAGGGGGATTACACTATCGTGTTTATAATCCATCTAAGCCTACTATAATGGGAGAAGTAATCAGCTTTCAGAAGGAAATAGTACTTAAGAGTGGGGACTGGAATTTGATTTGCAGCAGTGAAGATGTCCCGGGGGGGGAAGGGAAACTATAACAAAGGAGGGTAAGATTTTTAAAGAAATTTATGAAAATACTGGACATGGAAGATGTGATTTCAGTACTAAGAGTTCAATGTGAATTTACATAACATTCCCCAAGGTACAAAAACTGTACTTGGCTTGACAGAATTTACATTTCACAGGAACATGTGCATTTAACTGAAAGTCTTGATGCACAACCAATAACTATTTCAGATCATGGGCTAATAATAACCAAAATAAAAACATAGGATAATGAAATGAAAATCAGACACTGGCGCTTTCTCACCTATCTGCTGAAATGAGACGAATTTAAGGAATGGGTAGTGGAAATTATTCAAGAGCTATAGCTAGGGAGTGGGATAAAATTAAAGTGCAGCTTAAAAATAGGGTGAAAATAAAAGAAAGGGAGGTATGATTAAGTAGTAACAAGAATTACTTAGAGGGACTGATAAATGTTAAGTATTGCAGAACAGGGAGAATATCAGAACAAGTACAGGAGCAACTGCAGAATGCTAAACAGAAAATAAGGGATTACCTTCATAACAAGCATAAGTTTAGACAGACTGCTGTTAAGTAACTGTTTTTTGATAATAGCTCTACAGCACAAAAACTTTTAGCACAACGACTGAGGCAACAGAAGGTAAAAAGTGCTACTGCCATGCTTAGGGAGCCTATAACAAGAAAGCTAACAGAGCCTGTAGAGGTATTAGAAACATTTCTAAAATTCTATGAAAATCTGTATAAAGCAAAGAAATATGGAAATTAAGAAAAGGGACAAATAGAAATGTTTACAGAAGAGTTAAATATGCCAAGTTAGAGGTAGATGAGGATCAATTACTAACAGGAGATGACATAAAAATGGTGATGTATCACCAATCTACAGAAAAGTCCCCAGGAAAAGATGCTATTCCTGTGGAAGTTTGGAAGCTAGGAGGGAAAAACTGATAAAGATCTGGAAGGTTTTGTTTAACAAGCTCCTCGTGGTTCTGCAGAGTGGTCCTAGCAGCAGGGAACTCAGAAAGCGACTACTTTCTGGATTTAAGTATCTTTGCTTTTTTTTTTTCACTTGGAATAGCTTCTGTAGCTTACCCTGAACTAGCTTGAATTGTTTTTAACGGTTTGCTGCATTATTTTAAAATTTGCACTTAAAGTTACATTTTAGTCGAATCTGATCGAAAGTTTGTTTGTTTGTTTAATTTAACTGTGGAGGCTGCCCACTAAAGTGTGCTAGCCTGTGTAACTAATTTATCACTGTTTCTACATTTTCTGTGTGTTTCTACCAAAAAAACAAAAAAAATCCTGGTTTTACCGCCTCTCCTCGACTAGTTTAGACCAGTTTACAGGCATTGCTGTATTCTGGGCTGTGGTGTAGTTCCTGTGTTGTCCATTACCTTACTTGGATAGAAGGAAGTTTCTTTGCCCACCAGTGGGAGTGGGGAGCCTTGAGCAGCCTACCTGTCCCTGCAGGAAGTGACCTCAGCACAAGAAGCTGTAGTAATTGGTTGTTTTGGACCATTTCTAGCTCTTTTGTAGTTTAATGTTTAAAATCCGCGGTTGTGCGCATAGCGCAGCACCGGTTAAACCTTTTCTGGCTCCGCCAAGTCTGCTCTTCAAATTTTCCCTTAAGGAAGCTCTACTCTTAGTATAACCAGACTACTCACTATATTATAAGCCTAGCACTTGTTCTCAATACTTCTCTACTAAGTAAGCACTCTCGTACTAAGTAAAGCACTACATCTACTTACCACCCCTGTGAATATCCACTTCCCTTAAAGGTACAGCACTCCCTTATACTGTTCTAGCATGTTGAGTGGTAGATTACTGGCGTCGTCTCCAATTCAGCTGGTCAATCTGGGAATCTTGAGACAATGCTACAATTGTCTCATGTACACAGACAACCCTCTCCTCCTCCCAACAAACACAAATACATGCGAGAGATGCAACTATATAGCCAAACTGGAGGCTGAACTCTCTCAATTCAGGGCTGGCATGACCAGACAGGAGGAGATGGCAACCACACACACAACAATCCCAGTCCCACATAGACCTACCACAACTGCAAACCAAACGCATAAAAACACAAAGACATACTCGGAGGCTCTAATAAAAAACTTACCAAAACAGAGTCTCCTAAAGCAGACATCCAAAAATCCACCACCTCAAAACAAAACACATGCAACACATACTTCAATAAATCAGTGTGTCAACCAATCACAGCCCTTAAGGCCAAACATCTTGCCTGATACACTAGTAATAGGTGACTCTATAGTCAGACACACTGATGTCCCGCTGACCAGGCTAAACAAGGAGAAGGTGACTGTGAGCTGTCTATCGGGAGCTAGGATCCGCCACATAACACACGCACTCAAGTCACTCCAAAGCAAGTACAAATACGACTCCGTCATTGTCCATGCTGGTGTGAATGACCTGAGACGTACCTCCCAGGACTACATGAAAAGAGACAGAGGAGCTCTCCGATTAGGTAGCCCAGGCTGGTATGACCCTGACCCTGAGCAGCATCTTGCCCTCACCAAGAATGATACCACAATACAAAGACAAGATGATCAGCTTTAACAATTGGCTCAAGTACTGGTGTCATTCTAAGGGGATCCAATGTCTGTCTGCCTGGGATGACATGTTGGACAAGACACGCTGCTTCACAAGGGATGGCTTACACCTGTCACCACTGGGCTTCCGGATATTGGCTAAGGCTCTTGCCACCCCCATAGTGCCTTTTTTAGGCAAGGCTCAAAAGACAAACCCACCTCCTTAGAAAACAAAAATGAAAAAAAACTAAGGGTAATGCTGCTCAATGCCAGAAGTCTAAATCTCAAGATGCAGGCACTTGATGCACTCCTCAGCATGGAGAACATTGACGTCTGTGCAGTAACTGAAACCTGGTTCAAGGCTCCTGAGAGCACCCCAGTGCTACCAGGCTATACCTCGTATCATGCTTTTCGGCCCCAAAACCCGGGCCGAACCACAAAGGGAGGGGAAGTGTCCATATTCATCAAGGACACCCACACCTCCAGGTTAGTAGCAACACATGAAGCATCAGAGACCATACAGGTGCAACTAACCATAGGCAAAACTGCTATACAACTGGTAGCATGTTACAGACCACCCTCCCAATCTCAAGAACCCAACTCAGCCTTCCTGAAGACATTGGAGGATATGAATGCATCACAAAATACCATCATACTGGGAGACTTCAACTACCCAAACATAGATTGGGTACATTATTCTAGCCCTAATACCCTAGCCCAAAGGTTTCTGGAATTCATAAATTCAAACGCACTGGAACAACTAGTCACCTCTCCCCACTAGGGGAGATAATATACTATACCTGATCATCACAAACATGGGGACAAAATACTCCACACCGGAAGTATACCCCTCACTAGTGAGATCTGACCACAAACTAATCACCCTGGATATACATATCCCACCTCCACCCTCAGCACAAAAGACCACAGTGAAAAACTTCTCAAAAGCAGACTTCACTCTTCTTAAGACTGAGATAGTATCCTTTAAGCCCACTGTGCCAGTGGATACCACATCCCACAATGCCGAATCCTTCACAAATGCTTTCTATGGACATCTCCAAGAATGCATGGATCATGCAATCCCAAACAAATCCAAGTCCCTCTCCACCAAAGGTAAGCATCCTGTCTGGTGGACCTCAGCCATAAACAAATTGTATAACAAAAGAAGGAAGCTAGTCAGAGCAAAATCCCATGAAGGGAAGACATCTCTGATCAACATTAGCAGAAAACTACATTCTCTCATAAAAACATCCAAGGCCAACTTTGAGAGAAAAATCGCTAAGGACACTAAAGATAACCACAAAGCCTTCTTCAGCTATGTTAGAAACCTGGGCGGAAAACCTCAGATATGCTCAGAGTTGGTTCAAAACAACAAAAAATACACTGAACCCACAGATATTGCCAACATTCTGGCTGACAGGTTCAGTGCAAATTTCTCCCCTCCTTCACCCCCAAAAGAATAAATACTTATCCCAGCTGAATGTAATCTCCCTGTCATCTCAGATGTCGAAGTGAGAACCGCCCTAAACAAAGCAAAAAACACAGCATCAATGGGACCTGACCGTATCCCGGGTTGCGTGTTACATGAAGTCCAAGAGGAGCTAAACACACACATAAAAATGCTATTTAACCTTAGCCTTACTTCGGGATATGTACCTGAACACTGGCGTACAGCAAAAGTGGTCCCACTCCACAAGGGGGGTGCCTCTACAGACCCTAGAAACTATCGCCCCATAAGCTTAACCAGCCTGGTCTGCAAAGCTATGGAAAGAATCATTATGGAACTCAAACACAGACATAGGGGACCTACAGACACTTGACCCCACCCAGTTTGGCTTTGTAAAGGGCAGGTCCTGCCTTTTAAACCTGGTTGACTTTTTCGAAACAGTCACTAGAGCCATTGATGAGGGCAAAGCAGTCCATACAGCATACCTGGACTTGGCTAAGGCCTTCGACACAATACCCCACTCAGGCATCATAGATAAGCTCAACAGCTTAAAAGTAAACCCTTATGTCACTAGATGGGTTGCAAACTGGCTAAAGGACAGAACCCATAAAGTTAAAATCGCTGGAGCAATGTCAGACTCAAAGCCAGTCATAAGTGGTGTCCCACAGGGATCTGTCCAGGGACCCCTCTTGTTCGGCATTTATTTCTCAGATGTTAAAGCAAACATGGGAGGGCTGTGGCTGACCAAGTTCGCAGATGACTGCAAACTAGGCGCCATAGTCGATACACCAGCAGAGAGACACATCCTACAAAAAGGCCTCACAGAAACGGACAACTGGTGCCGGAGTCACGGCCTCAAACTAAATGCCAAAAAATGTATAGTCATCCCCTTTGGGAAAAATAAAGTACCCACAAATTATCACATAGACAGCAACCCACTGAGTACGGAAAAAGTAATCGGAGACTTAGGGACCCAAGTCGACAGCGACCTCTCATTTGACACCCACGTTGCCAAAGTGGTTAGAAAAACATTCTACCTTGCATACCTCATCATGAAGGGATTCACATCCAGATCCAAGGATGTCATTGTACCCCTATATTCCTCCCTCATCAGACCCATGATTGCGTACAATGCCCCATTTGGTATGTACCTCACCCGGCATTTGCAACAGCTGGAGAGAAAACAAAAGTACCTCACCAAGAGAATCAAGGGTCTCCAACATATGTCTTATTCTGCCAGACTAAAGAAACTTCAGCTCTGTTCAGTAGCATACTGCCTGCTCAGAGGTGATCTCTGCCTGACGTACACAAGGCCATGTCCAATCAGGATCTGATGGACATGCTCCACCTCAAAAAATCCAAATCCATCAGGACCACGAGAGCTAAAGACTTAAACCTCGGCACAAGTATGAATAGGACATGCTGGAGGGATAGATTCATAACCCAGAGGCTTCCCATGCTTTGGAACAAGATCCCAGTTCAGATTAGGCAGAGCCCTCACTGACTCTCTTCAAGAGAAATCTTGATGAGTGGATGGGAGATCGTAAGTTTACCCCAGGGGTCACATCTGTGTCACTGCTAGACAGGGGCACAGTAAACTAATTCTATTATATAAGGGGACCTTCATTGTGTCACTACTAGACAGAGGCACAGTATTCTAAATTTATTCTGTACATTTTTTGTACCATTTCATGGGGTGGCAAAAGCCACATCACTATGGCTAGGCTTACAAATGCCCCAGGGCAGATAGCCTAGTACTATACTATGAAACTATGAAAAGGAGAAGCAATAACATCCTGGAAGAAAGCAGTGGTGACTAATACCTAAAGAGGGAAAAAGCCCATCAAATCTAGCTTCATAAAGGCCCATTTCAATAGTAAACCATGACTATAAAGTGTTTATGTCTATAATGGCTAAACGAATGGCAAAACTGATGCCACAATTGACAGATATGGATCAATGTGGCTTTGTGGAGGGGGAGGCAAAAATCTGACAACATCGATGATTCAGAGGAAAGCAGAATGTAAGAAAATACCACTGTTGTTGGTGCGTCTTGTTGCAGAGAAAACATTTGACAGGGTAAGGCTGGGACTGTATGAGCAGGGCAATGGAAGTATTTGCATTCCCTGATAAAATTATAAGGCTGATTAGGAAGATGCATGAGGGAATGGAGGTGAAAATTAAAGTGGGTGGGTTCCTCTCTGATAATGTCTTCTTGAGCAGAGGAACCAGGCAGGGATGTCCTCGTTCCCATTTGTTATTTGTGTTCTATTTAGAACCATTGGCAAAGAAAATAAGGGACTCTGAAATTCAAGAATATAATTGGTAAGGTAGTCAAAAAAAGCTGGCTCCATTTACTTGGTATTACTTTATACATGGTAAGACAGAAAAAAGGACATTTCAGTGTTGTGGAACATTTTGAGATGGTTTAAAATCTTTTCAGGATACAAAATTAATGAAGCTAAAGCAAAGGCAATAACTGTAAATTATATACCCATGCACAAATTAGTTCTGCAATACCCATATTTATGGGGACATGCTAAAACGAAGTACTTAGGAGTATGGATTAAAAATGATTCTGGGGTGGCAGCTAAGGATATGTGGGAACAGACTAAACAAAAGATAATACAAAAACTAAGAAATTGGAAGTTCTGTTATATGGATATGGACAGTAATACACAAGCAGTTAAAATATTTTACCCCTTTTAGTCTTATACACAGGTTGGCATATTTTTATCAACCAGAGGAGAAGTTGTGGATAACAATAAAATGCTGAAGGATTTTATCTGGGAGGGAAAGACGGCAACAGTCAAGTGAGATACTCTTGATTCTTCCAAAAGAACAAGATGGATTGGGATTACCCGATTTGAAAGGGTATTTCAGAACTATACACTTAAGACTCCTATATATAAGCACTAGCACAAAACTATAATTCAAAGTGGAAAAGGATGATGATGAAAAGGGGGAAGCTCAAGAAATGAGGAGAGACTAGGATTTTGGATGCAGAACTTTGAGAACAACAATAATCATACAGAATATTCTATTCATAAAGTATTCTAGGAACTAAGCCAACACAGGAATGGAGAAAGGAGATTTTGCCGATAGGGATGACTGCAATTAGGGATATGGACAATAGGCAAGAGAGGGCTGGAATTTATTGGGAGAAAAATCAAATAATTAGAGAGGAAAAGATACATTCTTGGCCTCTTTCCATTCTATTTGGACTGTAGGATAAAGATTGCCTTCCCTATCAAGGATTGATATCAGAGTATAAGCAAAGAGAAAGAAATAGGGTGACCAGCACTGGTGGAGTTTTTAGTAGAATCTAGAACAGAAGCAGCTGTTAAACAAAGGAATAATTAGTACAGCATATAAAATATTACATGATAAATAGAATCAATCAGAGAACGTAAGAAAGGATTACAAAGAGAGCCTGGATAAGCAATTCACAAAGAAATAATGGGGGCATATGTAGGTCTCCCAAACATGCAATAAAATCTAGAATATTTAGGATTTTTGCTTGTAAATGGTTACATAGGCATTTTTATACCCAAAGTAGACTCCAGAGAAGTTTTCCTCAGGGAGACAGCAAATGTTGGAGGCGTGATGGGGAAGAAAGCAGCAACTGGGAACATTTTTTTGGGAGTGTAATAGGTTGGCAGACTTTAAAGATTTCCTGCAGACTACTCAGTCAGAGATACTGGGCGAACAAATTGGTGCATCTAGGGAAATTATTTTTCTTAGCTATGATACAGCATTGGAACTGACTACACACAGTATGGCCTTGCTAAATCTAATTATGGTGGCTGCCAAAAAAAGCAATTACTAGAAAAAGGAAATCAAAGTCTAACCCAACTGTATTAGAAGTAGTGAATATAACAACAGAGATAAAACAACTGGAATTATGATCTTTAGAAAAGGGTAGGAGCAAATTACATAGAAAACTATGGGAATTGTGGGAACAATGCATGCAGGGGATGAATGAGGTTTAAAAGAAGGCAGGATCAGAATGAACTATGCAATGTTCGTCAGTGACTGGGTAGATTATAAGTGATGTGCAATGTTTGCAACTAAAATTATGTCAACATGGTTTGCTTTCATTTATATAAATACCAGAAAGGCTCATCCAGACTCTGCTACACTTTGCTGTGAAGGAAAGGTTAGTTTGCTGTTATTTTTTGTATTTCTGTATTGCCTTTCTATATTTTGAATACTGTAGTTTGTTTTCTTTACCTTGTGTTTTGCTTGCATTCTGTTTTAACAGCATATTAAAACTTCAAGAGACCACAGCTCTCTCTGTTCTGAGTCAGGCAGAATTTTTTCTGTCCCTCCCACCCATTTAAGTTGTCTTGTTAAATACCACCGTCTTTCTAGTTGCCCACCTCTTATGTTAATCTGACCATATATCTCATTTCTCTCTACTTTCACTGGCTTATGTGAGTAATCACAAAACCATCACTTTTGAAATCCCACCCCTTCAATTATTTAAATTTATTGGCCATCCTACAGTATTTCATAGTACCAAAATACAAAAGTAACCACCCCTTTCAGTCCATCTTGCTGTTTTAAAAATAGTAACTCTCCACTAAACCTTAACTTTTTAAACAGGTAAAACTCAAGTTACCTACTTTCATATCTAACTTCTCTAGTGCACACTGCAGAGTGCATTCTTTTCAATCTTACCTTTAAGCATCCCTGTTACTAGCACTTTCTCTAATACCTAAAAGATCATCTCTACTTGACTCCAAGTAGACTTTTCTCTATCTGTTAAACCTAGCACTTGCTCCTACAGTACTTATTACCTTGATACGGCACTCTTATAGATAGCACCTCAAAAGGCAAACCCCATTTCTCGGTCACCCACGTCCCCAGAATCTCTTTTAAAGTTTTTGTCTAGTCCTTCTAGCATGTCGAGGATCAGTTGCTAGTGTCCTCTCCTGCTCAGCTGGTGAACCTGGGAATATTGAGGCAATGTTACAATTGCCTCATGTACACAGACAACCCTCTCCTCCTCCCACAAAACACAAATACATGCGAGAGATGCAACTATACGGCCAAACTGGAGGCTGAGCTCTCTCAACATAGGACTGGCAAGACCAGTCAGGAGGAGAAGGTTACCACACACACTATAGACCCAGTCTCACATAGTACCATCACAACCTCAAATCATACACATAAACACACAAAGACATACTCGGCTCTGATCAAAATCTACCAAAACAGCAGAGGCCACCAAAGCAGACACCCAAACAACCACCACCTCAGAACACAACACCTGCAACACATAGACCTCACAGTCAGAGTGTCAAACAGTCACAGCCCTTAAGGCCAAACACAATGCCAGACACACTAGTCATTGGTGACTCCATAGTCAGACACACTGGCGTCCCACTCACCAGACTGAGTAAGGAGAAGGTCACAGTAAGCTGCCTGTCGGGCGCTAGAATCCGCCACATAACGCAAGCACTCAGGTCTCTCAACAGCAGGTACAAATACGACTCAGTCATTGTCCACGCTGGTGTAAACGACCTGAGACGCACTCCTTGGACTACATGAAAAGAGACATTGAGGAGCTCTCTGATTATGTAGCCCAGGCAGGTATGACCCTGACCTTGAGCAGTATCCTACCTTCACCAAGAATGATGCCACAATACAGAGATAAGATGATCAGCTTTAACAATCGGCTTAAACTCTGGTGTCATTCAAAGGGGATCCAATGTCTGTCTGCCTGGGATGACATGCTGGACAAGCCATGCTGCTTGAGGGACGGCTTGCACCTGTCACCCTGGGATTCCGGATATTGGCAAAGGCTCTTGCCACCCCCATAGTGCCTTTTTAGGCAAGGCTCAAATTCTAAACCTACCACCCTAGAACACAAAAAGGAAAAACTAAGGGTAATGCTGCTCAATGCCAGAAGTCTAAATCTCAAAATGCACGCACTCGAGGCCCTTCTCAGTATGGAGAACATCGATGTCTGTGCAGTGACAGAAACCTGGTTCAAGGCTCCTGAGAGCACCTCAGCATTATCAGGTTTTACCTCTTATCATGCGTTCCGGCCCCAAAATCCGGACAATACCAAGAAAGGAGGGGGGGTATCCATATTCATCAAAGACACCCACACCTCAAGACTGGTGGCAACGCACGATGCATCGGAGACCATCTAGGTGCAATTAACCATAGGCAAGACTGCTCTGCAAATTGTAGCATGTTAAAGGCCACCCTCACAAACTCAGGAACCTCACATGGCCTTCCTGAAAACACTAGAGGGGATAAATGTATCACCAAACACCATCATACTAGGTGACTTCAATTACCCTAATATAGACTGGGAACATTGATGAGCAGGCATATGAAAACAGTGATGAGCAGGCATATGAAAATATACAGACTGGCTATAGGTTTGTACCGAACTTTTATGCCACATGTGAGACCAAAAATATAATTTATTTGGCGACATGTGACAATTGCAATGCCTACTACATAGGCTTGACAACACGTAGGCTCAGAGATCGAGCCTACAACCATATTTATGATATACGGAAGATGAACACCAACAATGCTTTAGCCAGGCACTGTCAGTTATTTCCATCCCATATGTTCAAATTTAAAGTATTACAGATACTCCATCATAACAGAAGGGAAGGCAATACAATAGGTACTTTGGAACTTTTCGAGCTGAAATGGATTTTATTACTCAGGGCGCATATAGAGCCAGGACTGAATACAGCACTTAGTATCAAACCAGCACTATTATAGAGATATCTTAATTTAGATTTAGAGAAAATTAATAAATAGTTTATATACAAGCAGGAATTTATTAGGAGTATGTAAATATATATATTTAATTCCATTTGTGTCTTATTCATATGAATGTGTAAATAACTAAATACACTTTTTTAAATTATGATTTATTACTGTGGCTTAGCCATACTATTATATGAGATGTCATTTTATGGATTCGTTTTTTATATTTTTTATTTTTATGACCACTTAAAGTTTATTAGATTTATTGGTATATTCAGAATATGAAATTAATATATGACTGAATAATTTTATGGAACAATTATATTGAATTTAGTTTGAACTATTACATATATTCTTAACCTAAGAAAGATAAAATTATCATGTTATGCAAACACTATATGCTAGTTGGATTGAACACTTTTTGCATATTCTATGAGCTAGTATGTATAATGATTTGTCTTACAAAGCAATGAAGGGAAATTTTATATGTGTAGCTGAATGTTTCCTTTACATTTTGGATTCAAGATAATATAAGATGTAAGAGATGTTTTTGCAGGAAGTGGTTTCCTTATATGGAATTCAGCCTAAATGGTATTAATTGTTTAATTAATGTTTAATTATATTTCTAACCGCCAAAATGGTAGTTAATTAGGGCGTATGCCTTACTATAAAAAATATGTGGTCATTTTTTAAGAAATTTGTAACCTGATGAAGCGGACTTGTCAAGTCCGTGAAAGCGCTTGTTTTATCAAATAAATATCTTTTGCTGTTTATCGTGGAAGCTTCAGTGATTTGTATACATACTGATAGTTTTATTTTTGCTGAAGCTTTGGATGATCGTGCTGGGTCTGGTGCTGATAATTTGGTTTCTCTTGTTTTATTTCCTGGCTAATCATCACGCGATGGAAAACTTAAATATTGAGCTGGATTATACACCGAAAGTTGCCAGTGATGCTATGAATTGGAATGCTATATTCCACCAACGTGATAATTCTTTATTGAACTTTGATAATCAAGGTAATGTTCCACTAGAGGTGAATACCCATAACGAGAATATGCAAGATTTCTATGGAGATTTGAGGAGCTTGGAGAGCAATCTTTACAAACTTCACAGGCTCCTTTGGCAGAGAAAACATCTGGAGGCGTGCCTGCATTTTAAGGTCATTCCGCGGGGCATGCGTGTACTCTGCATGCCGAGCTATGGAGAAGCGCATCCCGAGCTCCTACGAAGATGGCAACAACTCAACCTAGATCTTGGTAACAGATATTTGAGACTACTTATTGACTATTTTCAACCGGTGGAAAATGAATTAATTGACAAAGTTGAAGGTGAGCATAACCATATGGTTACTAAATATAAAAGTGAACATTGCTTATCTAAACTTAATAGCATGTTATCACAAGTGACTTTCTACAGTAATAAGTTAGAACAAGTGAAGCTAAAAAAGTTAAAAAGAGACTGTAATGATTTCCGTGTCGGCAACATATTTATATGGCCGAGATATAATGAGACAGTAGTAACTCGAGAAGCAAATCAAGTGAATAATGATACAGTGAGTAGCGTAACCACTAACATCAATGTCACTAACTCAGACAACACAATACCTAATAGTGGTTTGCTTTCTTCAGAAGTGGATACTGCTTCACCTGCTTCCTCTCTGCCTTGCAATCAGCAAGGTTTGAAAAATGCCACAACAGGAGCTAGACCGAAAGAAGGCACTCATACTCTGAATACTGCTCCCAATATGTCATCGATTTTAAACTCCCCGCTTCCTTACAAACAGCGAGCCCCGATGCGATCGTCCAGCAGGGGAAGGGGGAAGCGCAAAATATCTGGAGACAATTGGGAGAACAGGAAGAAGAAACACTGAATGTTTTATTCTTCAATGTCTCATCTCGTGAGTTGACTGAATCTGAATGTACTGTACTTAACAAGGGTCTTTCGTTTATCCCTTCTCGGGGTAGTGAACTTTCTGATACTCTTATAATGCTCCGAAAGTTTACTAGAAAACTGGCCCTGAAACTTCTATTTTCTGATGAAAATAATACTGAACATAATGCCTTATTGTTAAAAAATACTGCTCTTAAAAGGAAAAGCACCTTCAATCCACCGCTACCTAGCTCTATCGACTGTTTTTTACGTGCATGTGAATTTGAGCTCTATGCATATTATAAAGAAAAAGGACACAAAAAATTATTTTATAATACGAGTGAATCACAAAGAAGTAGCCTAGACTCACTATGTAATGATGAAAGTGTGGTATTTAGACCAGCTGATAAAGGGGGTGGGGTAGTATTAATGGATTCCGAATTTTACAATGATATAATGAATATGATGCTATGTGATGATACTGCTTATTTAATGATCAATAGAGCTGAAGTCATATCCATAATTGGAAATGTTAGAGATACATTCTACGACCTCCTGATGTCAAGATGTATAGACAAACAATTGTATGATTTTTTGGATATTGAAGCGCCCTTGATTCCCATCATTAAGGGACTGCCCAAAATGCATAAAGGGGTATACCCCCCACCAGTTCGACCGATAGTTTCTGGTCAATCATGGGCAACTGAGAACGCCTCACAGTATGTACAAGTTAAACTGGCCCCGTTGATAGATAAGATTCCAACCATATTAAAAAATTCATACACACTATTGGAAGATTTAGAAAACTCACAATGGGTTGAAAAAGTGAATTGTGAGACACTATTGGTCACTTTAGATATAAGGAATCTATTTACAAGCATACCCAATGAGTTTGGAGTAGAAGCTGTTAGAAGCTGTATGAACGATCATGGCATGGGTGATCAAAACGAACAGTTTATTATATGTACCTTATTAGAGTTGATACTCAATAATAACATTTTTTTGTACCAAGATAAGGTCTATAAACAAATATGGGGGGTAGCCATGGGCACCCCTTGTGCAAATGTATACGCTAATATAGCAGTATATGAATGGGAGAGAACACATATCTTGAACAATGAAAACTTCGTAGCTAATGTTATTTACTACAGGAGATTTGTGGATGACATTTTACTATTTTGGAATGGCAGTATGGAGTCCTTGCTCAGTTTTATTGAATATATGGAATCAACTACCTCATTCCTTAGTTTTACATATGAAGCCTCACTGAATAAGGTTAACTACCTGGATATAACAATAATGAAAAATAATGGGAACAGGTTTACCACATCGCTTTTTAGAAAATCTTGCTGGAAAAATGGCATTTTACATCATGAGAGCATGCACCCCCGCCATATTTTTCCAAATATTGTTAAAAATCAAATGGCTAGAATAACCAAATTATGCAGTGATGCCAAGGATAGAGAACAGCTGCTAAATTTTCAAATTAAGTGCTTTAAGAACAGGGGTTATCCAGAATATGTACAAACATGCATGCAACATAATAATGTTACGAACCCCAAGGCCAGTTATAAACGGGGCTATCTTGGACATCATAATAAACTTGGGATAGGCAAGATACAATATGACATCAAATTCACGAATGATGTAAGATATATTAAAGATATTATCAACAAAAATTGGAAGTTGCTCTATATGAATAAAGATTTGAAAAATGTGGTGGGTGAATACCCTGTTTTCAGATATAGCAACTGTCCAAATTTAAAAAGATTATTATGCAAAGAGAAAGTATTACAAACACCTTTGGACATTAGAACCAATTTTAGGAGGGGAACCTTTCCATGTAAGAAATGCAGTATATGTAGTTACATTAGTGATGAGCAGGCATATGAAAATATACAGACTGGCTATAGGTTTGTACCGAACTTTTATGCCACATGTGAGACCAAAAATATAATTTATTTGGCGACATGTGACAATTGCAATGCCTACTACATAGGCTTGACAACACGTAGGCTCAGAGATCGAGCCTACAACCATATTTATGATATACGGAAGATGAACACCAACAATGCTTTAGCCAGGCACTGTCAGTTATTTCCATCCCATATGTTCAAATTTAAAGTATTACAGATACTCCATCATAACAGAAGGGAAGGCAATACAATAGGTACTTTGGAACTTTTCGAGCTGAAATGGATTTTATTACTCAGGGCGCATATAGAGCCAGGACTGAATACAGCACTTAGTATCAAACCAGCACTATTATAGAGATATCTTAATTTAGATTTAGAGAAAATTAATAAATAGTTTATATACAAGCAGGAATTTATTAGGAGTATGTAAATATATATATTTAATTCCATTTTTGTCTTATTCATATGAATGTGTAAATAACTAAATACACTTTTTTAAATTATGATTTATTATTGTGGCTTAGCCATACTATTATATGAGATGTCATTTTATGGATTCGTTTTTTATATTTTTTATTTTTATGACCACTTAAAGTTTATTAGATTTATTGGTATATTCAGAATATGAAATTAATATATGACTGAATAATTTTATGGAACAATTGTATTGAATTTAGTTTGAACTATTACATATATTCTTAACCTAAGAAAGATAAAATTATCATGTTATGCAAACACTATATGCTAGTTGGATTGAACACTTTTTGCATATTCTATGAGCTAGTATGTATAATGATTTGTCTTACAAAGCAATGAAGGGAAATTTTATATGTGTAGCTGAATGTTTCCTTTACATTTTGGATTCAAGATAATATAAGATGTAAGAGATGTTTTTGCAGGAAGTGGTTTCCTTATATGGAATTCAGCCTAAATGGTATTAATTGTTTAATTAATGTTTAATTATATTTCTAACCGCCAAAATGGTAGTTAATTAGGGCGTATGCCTTACTATAAAAAATATGTGGTCATTTTTTAAGAAATTTGTAACCTGATGAAGCGGACTTGTCGAGTCCGTGAAAGCGCTTGTTTTATCAAATAAATATCTTTTGCTGTTTATCGTGGAAGCTTCAGTGATTTGTATACAGACTGGGAACATTACTCAAGCCCAAACACCCTAGCCCAAAAGTTCCTGGAATTCATAAACTCAAATGCCATGGAACAACTAGTCACCATCCCCACAAGAGGAGAAAACATACTTGATCTCATCATCACGAACATGGGAGCACAATGTTCAACACCGGAAGTATACCCCTCACTGGTGAGATCAGATCACAAACTAATCTCGCTGGAGGTCCTCATCCCACCCCCACCTGAAATAAAAAAGACCACAGTAAAGAACTTCTCGAAAGCCGACTTCACACTTCTAAAGACTAGTGTGGTCTCCTTTAAGGCCCCGAGCGGCGGAAAACAGTACTCAAGCCGCTGAATCACTTACAAATGCCTTCTACCAGCACCTGCAGGACTGCATGGATAAGGCAATCCCAAGCAAAACAAAGACTCTTTGTACCAAAGGCAAGCGTCCACTCTGGTGGACCCCAGCCATAAACAAACTCTACAACAAAAGGAGGAAGCTACTACAAGATAGAGCAAAATCCTTAAAAGGTAAGACACCCTTGATCACTATAAGTAAAAACTAAGAGCTCTCATAAAATCATCCAAAGCAAATTTTGAGAGAAAAATAGCTAAAGACTCAAAAGACAATCATAAGGCCTTCTTTAGCTATGTTAGAAACCTGGGAGGAAACTCCCAGATATGCTCAGAACTAGTTCAAAATGATGTGAAGATTACTGATCCTACAGACATTGCCAACATACTGGCTGACAGGTTCAGTGCAAACTTCTCCCCTCCCCAAAAGGAGAGATATCTATACCAAGCGATTGCAGCCCCCAAACATCTCCAACGCCCAAGTGAGAACTGCTCTCTCCAAAGCAAAAACACAGCATCCATGGGACCTGATGGTGTCCCCGGCTGTGTGCTCCACAAACTCAACGAGGAATTAAACCCACAGCTAGGACAGCTGTTTAATCATAGTCTTACCTCTGGATACGCACCCAGGAGTGGCGCACTGCAACTGTGGTCCCACTTCACAAAGGCGGTGCCTCCACCGACCCTGGAAATTACCGCCCATTAGCTTGACAAGCCTTATCTGCAAAGCCATGGAGAGGATCATAATGGACCTCATAAATAAAGACATAGGGAATTTGCAGACTTTGGATCCATCCCAGTTTGGCTTTGTCAAAGGCAGATCATGCCTTCTAAACTTGGTTGACTTTTTCGAAACAGTCACCAAAGCCATTGATGAGGGAAAGGCAGTCCATACAGCCTACCTCGATCTGGCGAAGGCCTTCGATACAATACCCCACTCGGGTATCATTGAAAAACTCATCAGCTTAAATGTTAACCCATACATCACAAGATGGGTTGCAAACTGGCTGAGTGACAGAACCCACAGGGTCAGAGTTGCTGGCGCCATGTCAGACTCAAAGCCTGTCACAAGTGGTGTACCACAGGGCTCAGTCCTGGGCCCACTCTTGTTTGGCATCTACTTTTCCGAAGTACAAGCAAACACAGGAGGGTTACGGCTGACAAAGTTTACAGATGACTGCAAACTGGGCGCCGTAGTAGAAAACACATCTGACACAGATATCCTTCAGAAGGGTCTCACAGAAACGGATAACTGGTGCCAGAGCCATGGCCTAAAGTTAAATGCCAAAAAATGCATAGTCATACCCTTCGGGAAAAACAAGGTTACCCCTAGCTACCAAATAGGTGGCAATCCACTGAGCACAGAAGTTATCAGGGACCTGGGGTCCCAGGTTGATAGTAGTCTGTCATTCGACACCCATGTAGCTAAAGTAGTTAGGAAGACCTTCTACATTGCCCACCTTATCATGAAGGGATTCTCATCTAGATCAAGGGAGGTCATAGTCTCCCTATACTCATCACTCATCAGACCAATGATTGAGTACAATGCCCCATTCGGAATGTATCTGACCCGACACTTGCAGCAGCTGGAGAGGCCACAAAAGTTCCTCACCAAAAGGATAAAGGGTCTCAAACATCTGTCCTATGCTGCCCGACTGAAAGAACTCCAGCTCTATTCAGTCGCCTACCGCTTGCTCAGAGGTGACCTTTGCCTAACATACAAGGCCATGTCAAACCCAGATTTGATGAATATGCTTCACCTCAAAAAATCTAGATCCGTCAGAGCCACAAGGGCGGGAGACTTAAACCTAGACACGGCTATTAATAGGACGTGCTGGAGGGATAGATTCATCACCCAAAGACTCCCTATGCTGTGGAATAAAATCCCGGTATATGTGAGGCAGAGCACCTCGCTGGCCTTGTTCAAGAGAAATCTTGACCAATGGATGGGAGATCGCAGATATACCCCAGGGATTACCTCAGTGTCACTGCTCAACAGAGGCACAGCAAAATAATGGGTATAGTTCCCCATACTAAAGGGGTGGCGTAAGCCACAAAACTATGGACTAGGCTTGTAAATGCCCTCGGGCAGATAGCCTAGTATGAACCTATGAACCTATGACTGCCTACGTCATAAATGATAATTTAATAAAGTGTTACTTGTTTATTACATCCACAGCTGAGGATAAAACCTCACATTCACACCCGAGTGTATGTATGTATATATTTTATATATATATATATATATATATATATATATATATAAAACACACACACACACACACACATACAAAACAACCACTATCCAAAATCAGTAATACAAAACTAAATACAATAAAAAATACCTTCTGAAAAATGGAGGAACTATGTTCAGAATAAGACAAATAAACGGCTTTAATAAGCGATCCCTAAAGACATAACTAGAATTTGAGCGCTTTCGTTCGTAAAATGTTTCACGTTGAACTTCATCAGAAATCTGGAACACAACTAAGCATTAGTATCACTATAAGGCAAGGCTAATTAGCATATTAATGACATCAATTATCTATTCCATCTAAGAATGCTATTTACATTTAAATGTCCATTTAATCCAGGTGGCATGTCTGCCCTAAGTCTCACTTGTCATTTGAGTTCCTTTACTTCCAGTAATAGATTACAGTCACCAAATATAATGGAAACGTTTTCAATCACAATGAATTTAAAAATATAGCACTTGAGTGCTGACTTTAATGTGCTTGGCTACAGCATTTTTCACAGTCACCTTTTCTAATGGCTTGAAAATGTTCTTTGCTCCTGTCACAGAGTCTTCTAGTGGTTTTCCCCACATAAAACGTATTGCAAAAAGAGTACATGCCGTAGACAATGTTAGTCAAATTACAATCAACCTTTTTACAAAATGAAAAGTAAAATTAAGTGGTCTCATAGAAATGTATCCCCTTGAGCAATGTGACGTCAATAAACACATCTTCCACAGATATACATATCTGGGGGACTTAAACTGGGCAACATAAGGATTGGACTCAAAAATCCACTTTAAAAAATGGGTTTTCTTATATGAAAATGAAGGGCTAGTCCCTAAAGCTTTAACTAACTCTTGACTGCTTTTAATATTACCCAAGTTCTTGGTGGTAATGTTCCCGATACCTCTGGCGTCTAAAGAAAAAGAAGGGAAAATCTTGTACATTCATTTGATAAACTGCCCTTAGCACTACTGAACCCATACTTAAGGATAGGTAGGTGTTTGGTGTACCTGCAGTCTGCCAACTCCTTAACATTAACAGCAACTGTGAAGAGAAGGACATCTACTGTTATGGTAAGATTTTACACAACTGTACTTTTTCTGACCAAACAGCCTGATGCCTTGAAGACTACGAATTTACATTAAAGCAACCACTAATTTAGATATTTTTAATAACAATTTGTACTCTTATTATGGCGATGACTGCTCTGGTATATTGGCAGATTAGATGGACATTATTACTTATGCCTGAAATATATGTATATATGTAAGATCTGATGTCCAGACACTAAGTTTGACAAGGAACAAGTTAAGTCTTTTACTGCAGTCAAGCAAATGCAATTTAATGTAGTAACAGTTAATGTCTTGTGACTGAAAGTTACCACATTCTTTTTCCGACCTCAGATAAACATGAAGAATAGCTTACCAAGTTAGGGAAACTAGTAGTCAACAATGCCATCATTATAAGGTGACCAACTACACTGCAAATGATTTGGACAGCTGCATTTCAGTAACAAAAATGTCCAATAGCTCCTGGCAGATGGTATTAATAAAATCAAGGAAGTATCAGATTTTATTAATACCATCTGCCAGGAATTATCAGTTAAAAAAAACAAATTGGAAGAAAACATTCTGGATATTACTTCCTCATATTAATCTCCTCGTATCAACCCTTCCCTTGTCAAACTACAAATCAATACTGTGATGTTACCATCAAAATGAAGGCAATATTGTATGTAATATCTTTACATTTAGGAAATTCTCAATGATTACCTCAAAGTGAATGATTCTAAAACTCCAATTACCAAATTTCCCACCTTATGTAAATTCCTCAAAAAGTGTTCACCAACAACTGACGGACTATACCCAGAAATTACCATCTTCTCTACCTCAAAACCTGGACACAGCACCATGACAGCACTTTGTTGTCTAACAGATGACCTTAACAACACCCTTAAAGGAAAGCTCACAGGTGCACTCTTCAAAGATCTAACAAAGGTAAATCATCTCATCAACTACTCATCTCTCCTCACTAAATTAATTGAAGCAGACATCAGTACTGATGTACTACTCTGGTTCAAAGAGTTTCTCTCAAACAGATCCTTTAAAATTAAAATAGGTTCCACATTCTCCAGAGAAGCCTGCCTTCCTACAGGATTTTATCAAGGCTCCATTCTTGCCCTATGTTATCCTTTATTAACAGATGACTTCAAAGATAGGTGTACTCTGATTGGCAGCTCAATTTTAACTCTCCCAGTGTGAAAAAAGAAACTGAGAAAGAACTGCCAGGGAAACTCACCTTGGGCAAAATTCAGTTACTGGCTACTAAGTACACTGCCTGGATGCCAGCAAAGAAGAGAAAACACTGGCTGGGAAAATCCTGTAGCTGTTCAGCAAGAAGCAGTTCAAACTTCACCTTTGGTACAAAAGATAGCTTCCAATGATTTAAAGTGAAAATAAGACAAAATTATGAAAGCCATGAAAAATGGTAAGTTTCTAGCATCTGCAAAGACATTAGCTTCTTTTTCTTTCCCATTAGTAAATGCTCTTCGTGGAAGACAAGTCGTTCGCAGCTGAAGACAGCTGGCCAGGGCAATTCTGTAAACTATGCTCTGAATGAACCTTACAAAGATTCATTCATGCATTTGTAAAGCTGTTAGCTGTTTTTTCCCCAATGCTGACTACCTTTACATAAAGACAAAATATGTGCAGGTGCAAGCAATTAATCTTTTTTTTCTCAAACATCTTTATTAAATTTACACATGTGACAAAGGCAATCTTACATTTATATAAATGCAAAACATACAAAATATCACTTTAGTTGCAAACAGTTTACATCACAGACACCACTGAAACAACTGTAGTTGTAAACATTACACATCACTTATAAACCATACAGTCATTGTCAGTTAAGCATTACATAGCTCATTCAAATGCTGCCTCCTAAACCTCATTCCTACTCTGCATATTCTGTTCCCACAATTCCCATTTTTTTCCTATGTAGTTTGCTCCTTTCCTTTTCTGAAGATCCCAGTCCCAGTTGTTTTATCTGTCACTATATTCACTACTTCTAGCAAAATTGGTCTAGACTTTGATTTCCATTTTCTAGTAATTGATTTTTTTTGGCAGCCACCATAATTAGGACTCAGCAAGGCTTTACTATGTCTAGGCAATTCTGATTCTGTAGCATAACTCAAAAAATCATCTCCCTAGTCAGTCCAATCTGCTCACCCAGCATCTCCGACAGAGCGATCCGCAGGGAATCCCAAGAGTCTGCCAGCTTATCACACTTCCAAAAGTATGTTCCCAGCTATCTCTTTTTTTACCAGTCACACCTCCAACATTTGCTGTCCACCTGAGGAAAAATTCTTTGGAGTCTGCTTGGGGTATAAAAATACCTGTGTAAACACTTCCAAGCAAGGATTCTAAATCTTCTAGACTTTGTTGCATATTTAGGAGCTATACACATATCCCCCCATTGTCTCTTTGTGAATAGCTTATCCAATCTCTCTTCCCAGTCCTTTCTAAAATCCTCTGATTGATTCTCATAATTATCATGCAATATTTTATATGCTTTACTAATTATTCCTTTTTTAATGGCAGCTTCTGTTCTAGATTCTATTACAAACTCTACTAGCACTGGTCTTTCATTTAGGGGCTCCCGATTTCTTTCTCTTTGCCTATACTCTGATATAGGGAAGGCAGTTTCTAACCTGCAGTCCAAATACATTCTTGTCCTCTTCCCATTCTATTACCTTTCCTTTTCTGATTATTTGTTCCCAATACCTTGGTTCCTTTGCCACCTTTCTCCAATAAATTCCAGTTCCCTCTTGCCTATTATCAGTATCCCTGACCACAGTCAACCCTATCAGCAAAATCTTTTTTCTCCTTTCTCATGCTGGTTTGGTTCTTAGAATACTCCCTGCAATTTTAGGAATACAATACTCTAAGATTTTGGTTGTTCTCCTTAAGAGTCTGCATCCAAAATCCCAATCTCTCCTTATTAACTGATCTTCCTCTATGTGTCAGCATCATTGCTTTCCACTTTCAAAAATAGTTTTCTGCTTGTGCTATCTAGAAGAGCATTAACTGTGTTGCTCTAAAACACCCTCTCGAATTAAGCAACTAATTTTGAGAATTCTGAGCATTCTTTGTTGACGGAACTGCAAAAGCTAAAAGTATAATGGAAAGCAGTTCAGTGAAAACTAAAATTTGAAATTATGGAAAGTGAATAAGAGATAGTACCATCCCCAGCAGTCAATTCTTTGAAGCATTTAATAGAACACTGCACAGATTAGATATAATTAAAAGCAGCCAGTAAACTTTTTTTTTAGGACTAAAGCTTTCTGAAAGCATACTAGCTTTTTTCCACATCTGGGGGAATAATACATATAATAAAAGAACAGACAGCAATAAGTGCTGGTGGGAACACAGGTTGTAGCATGCACTTCACTTGATCAAAAATTAAGGTTACCCATGCCAATGCCTGTGGGTACAGATGTCAAGGTGAAGCAAGTATTCATATCTGGTTGGTTAAACTTCATTTGAGGAAAATGCACATAGCTTTGTGTGTTGGTTCTCAGTTAATAGGGGATGGTGGTGTTCTGAAAATGTATTTAGTTTTTTATTTGAAAGTTTTCATTAAAACAAAAAGTCCTGAAAATGTGGCATAAGTTCAAACTGAGATTAGAAGAAACAAATGTATAAATGAATAGCCTGCCAAACATTAGTGTGTGCAAGTAAGACAAAAGTTTGAAATACGCATTAAAAACACTGCCATGTCTAACAGATGGGAACAACAGCTTTTTATCTTAATTACAAGTCTATCCATATTAGCCTGGAATGTAAATAGCCTTACAGATGTAGACAGAAAGGAAATAATATTTAATTATATTAAGAAATGCAGAGTGTAAACAATGCTACAGGAGATGCATTTGGAAAGAAATCAACATGTGAATTTGTTAAAGAAAAGATTTCAGGATGGATACTTATCAGAATATCAGGGACAGAGGAAAAGGGGAGTAACAACACTGGTTACTGGAGCAGCTCTACAGAGAAAAGGGACAATAATTGTACATTTGTGGTAGGGAAGGGCTACTGACAAGGGAAGAGGATTATTCTAGCATATACTTACATTCCACCAAAAACTGCTATTAGAGAGACTAGGAATTTTAGGTGAAAAATAATCAGCTTTCAGCAGGAAATATTACTTTCAAGTGGGGACTGAAACTTGATTTGCAATAGTGAGGGTATATCAGGGGAACCTAGAAGGGAGACAAGAATGGGGAGATTTCTGAAAAAAAACATATTTGGTATGGAAGATGTGGATTCAGCAACAGGAACTCAAAAGACAATTTACATATCATTCTCCAAGGTACAATAACTGGGGTAGACTAGAGAGCAATTATATTTCACAGAAACACGTAGATTTAAATTGCTAGTAACCAAACCTACAAATCTTATCACTGACATGCGCTAAAACAACTCCAGAGGCTTGACTTCCCCCAGCACCAGATTCACTCTCAGCTGCAAATGACTCATACTCTACTCTTAAAACCTCTTTCCTGTCCTGCTCTATCCTCACTAATATCACATTATATCCCTCCCAGAACTCTCCGCAGCTCTTACCAGCTCCTTCCAGACACGTATAAACCAAACAAAAACACTGGTAAACGTCTTTACAAATATAGTATTTCCCATGCATGGAACAAACTCTCCCTTAACATTTGAATCATTTCTAACATAAACCTCTTTAAATCTGAACTTAAAACTTTTCTCCTAAATACCAACATCTGTTACTGCAATGATCCTACTTAAATCCCACCTTATTACCTTACTACCTCTCACACTTTTAACACCCAGCTATTGCAAGTGTCCTATCACATTTGCATCTCTTTCTCTTTTTGTTGACTAAAAAAACAATTCTAGCTTTTGTACTGCATGTTATGCACATTATTGTAATGTTTATGCAAACTTCATTCTCGGGCCTTTTGTAAATTTCTAATGTTCGCATGTAATGCACATTATTGTAATGTTTGCATAAAACTTCATTGTCAAATGTTTTTCATTTTCGTAACTTTGTAATAACTTATAAAGTGAGCTTACTTTCCTTAATTTTTTCTACCACTTCATCTACCTGTATTAAAACCCCCAAATATTTACATTTATATTCATTAAAAAAAAACAAAAAGTCATCCTGTATTTGCATATTCAAAACAATAATATTATTATGGAATACACTCAAAAGTCTTTCATTACCAGTAATGTTGTGCATAATCTAAATGCCATAATTATTAAAAATGCCCACAAGTTTATGGTGAAAGTCACTACCCGGCTCGACATTGACAATGACTGTATTTTTGTATTGTAAACCAATTGATTCTTAGTTGTATTCACCTATGTATATAATTTTACTTTTATTCATGTACTGAGGACATTTTCTCTAACTACCTCAAAAATGTTCTAATGTCACTTCTACATGTTTAACCACTGGACTACTGATTGTGCTTTTTATTGTAAACTAATCGTTTCTTAGTCGTATTTTACCTATGCATATAATTCTACTTTTTATTGATGTAATTAGGAGCTTTTCTCTCCCCTGGCCTCCACTGAAAATGACCTCTGAATGGCCCAGTGGACTTTCCTGGTTAAAAAAAACGGTCTGGAGCTTTTTGCCTTGGGGCTCCACTGAAAACGGGCCACTGCCTCAGTTGGACTAACCCGGTTAAAAAGAGTTATGTAGTTACTATAACTTGGAATCTGGGCTATCCAGTGTCATTATTCATTACAGATGGGTGTAGGATCTGAGACGGCACTGCGAGAGAGTTCCTGAGCTCAAGCTTCTCACCTTCCCAAGATCCCCTGCTACCCACAACCCTCAGATAGAGTTTGCTGGATAGACAAAACAGAAGGCAGTGAAGACTGCCTACAGAATACAAAACCTTCCTCCATAACTCCTCAGACACCAAAAGGAAGGGGAAGGAGGGTGGGAACGTGATGAATAATGACACTGGATAGTCCAGATTCCAAGTTAGGTAAGTACATGATTCTTTCTGGTGCTACCAGTGTCATTACTGATCATGGATGGGTCAGAGTCCCCAGCTACGAACAACCCTAGGGAGGCCTCACGGAAGGACATGCCAGAGCACAGAAGAACCAAAGGAAGCTCTACCACTAGCCACCAAGTCCAACTTATAATGTGTTACAAAGGTACGGGAGTTAGACCAAGTGGCAGCAGCACAAATATCATCTAAGGAAGTTCTTGCCCAGAAAGCAGAAGATGTGGCCACCGACCTAGTGGAATGAGCTTTAACTGGCCTGGGAAGCTCTTTGTGATTGCTGTCATAAATGTGAGCTATACAACTAGTGATCCAACAAAATACAGAAACTTTGGAAATGGCCTGACCTTTCCTAGCCTGAGAAAAGGCCACAAAAAGCTAGTCAAATTTTCAAAAATTCTCTGTCCTCAAGTAGAAAGGTAATTCCCTATGTATGTCCAGACAATGCAGTTTATATTCCCCTTTATTTGAAAATTTGGGGAAAAAGACAGGGAGTTGAATTGACTGATTAAGATCAGTCTCGGAGGCTACCTCAGGGATGAAGGAAGGATCAATTCCAACAGACACCTTATCCTTGTGAAAAATCATGAAGGGGGCTTTAATGCAAAGAGCCTGCAATTCAAAAACCCACTTGGTCGAGGTAATAGCCACCAAAAAGGCAGTTTTCCAAGACATGAATTTAAGATTGCATGTGGCCGCAGGCTCAAAGGGAGATTGTGTCAGAGGACTGCAGCACCACAGTAAGAATACACAGAGAGGAAGGATCTTTGAATGGGGGTCTGAGCAAAAAAAACCATTTGAGAAAGGACCTGCACAGCCTGGAAGAAAAAAGGTGGGGCTTTCATTCAAATGGAAGTTGGATACAACAGCCAACTGAAGCTTGACTGCCGAGAAACTAGCCCCTTGCTAAAGAAGAGAGGCAAGGAACAACAAGATGTCTGGAACAGAAGCCGAAAATGGATCTATGTTACGTTCCTGAGCCCAAAAGAAAAATCTCTTCCATTTGTTGGAATACACCTTTTTAGTAGAAGGCTTTTGAGAGGCGAAGATAATGTCTTTCATAGGAGAAGGCAGCTTGTGCTGGCTTACAATCACTGGAACTGGAGGTACCAAGCAGTCAGTCGAAGAGACTGGAGGTTGGGTAGGGGGAGCCCCCGAGGATGGGAAATGAAATCTGGACTCAGATCAAACATCCAAGGTGGATATTTTAGGCGAGACCAAAGGAGGGAAAACCACATCTGATGAGGCAAGAAGGGGGCAATGAGGATGACATTAGTCTTCAGGCAACGTGCTTCCTGTAAGATGTTGGGAATGAAGGTCATAGGGGTATAGGTGTCGAAAAAACCCTGGGGGCCAATCATGGATTACAGCGTCCCCGGGTGACTCCCCTGGTGGGGGGGGGGGGTCAGGGCAAAGTATTTGCTGCATTTGTGATTGATCAGGGAGGCAAACAGATCACAGCAAGGGAGATCCCCAATGGTCGAAAATCTGATGCGCCACTGACTGGTTCAGGGACCACTTGTGGGGACTCGGGATAGATCTGCTGAGCTTGTCTGCCAGCAAGTTGGAATTGCCGGCAATTTGCATTGCAAGAAGAAAGCGCCTGTAAGACATCGCCCACTCCACACCCTCATGGTCTCTCTGCAAAGAAGATATGACCATGTTCCCCCCGGTTTGTTGATGTACCAGACTTCCGCCATGCTGTCTGTCTGAATTGCAACGGTTCTGAGGGGGACAGAGGCCTGGAAGGCTTGCAACGTTAGGAGAACTGCTCTCATCTCCCGGGCATTGATGTGCAATTTGGTCTCTAAGGGGGACCACATACCTTTGACCATTCTTCCCCATAAATGTCCCCCCCACCTCAACAGGGAGGCATCTGTGGTCACTGTGACCTGTGGCTGGGAAAGACAAAAGGGTCTGCCTAGGAGGAGGTCTTGATATTGGAGCCACCAAGCAAGGTGATGCCTGTAGACCTGAGAGATCCTGACTGTCATGTTCATGGGCTGGAGATAAGTAGGCCACTGCACTGCAAGGGTCCATTGAAGAACTCGCATGTGATATCTGGCGAGAGGAACCAAATGAATGGCAGCCACCATAGACCCGAGGGCATGCAGGATCAAACAGGCTGAGGGATTCTCCAGATCCAGAAGAAGACGGACCAGCCCCTGAATAATTTCTAGCCTGCACGGGGAAAGAGCTGTAGTCTCAGACATGTCCAGAAGAACCCCGATAAATTCCAGGCTCTTGCACAGGATAAGATGAGATTTGGGTAGGTTGACTGTGATGCCTAGGGTTCTGAAAGAAGCCAAGAGTATAATCTGTGACCCTAGCAAGCTGATGCGTTGAGGGAGCCATGAGGAGCCAATCATTCAGGTATGGGAAGACCTGAAATCCCTGCAGCCACAGATGGGCTGCTACCACTGCCATACATCTGGTAAACACCCCAGTGGCTGTGGTAAGACCACAGGGAAGGGCTCTGAACTGGTAGTGACTGGCCCCCAGCCGGAAGGGCAGCTGTTGGAGCATCTGTCGATTTTTATGTGACAGTACGCATTCTTGAGCTCCACTGAGCACATCCGATCTTCCTTGCGCAGAAGTGGTAGAATGGAATGAACAATGACCATCTGGAACCTCGACTTCTTGACTGACAAATTCAGAGTGCTGAGGTCCAGAATGGGACTGAAAAGAAGCGAGAGTAAGTTCTGGACCCTCATTGTCCTGTTGGGACCTCTTTGATGGCTCTTTTTTGAAGGAGGTCTTGAACCTCTGAGAGCCAATTCCCTTTGTACGGGTGGAATGTCCGGAAGGGGCTCTTGAGTCGGAGGGGGCTGAACAAAGGATATGAAGTATCTCCTGGATACAATGCTTAGCACCCACTGGTCTGAGGTAATAGCTGCCCAAACCAGTGGCTGTCTGTAAAGAGATATGGCTCCTGACTGCCTCCAGGGCAGGACAGTCGGGCAGCACTTCAGGAGCACTGAGAGGGCTTCTCTGAGAGAGCTTCCTAGGAGTCCTGACTTTGTGGACCTGCTCTGCCTCCAGAGCGGCATCTGCTATCAAATCCCCTTCCCCAGCTGGAAGAACAGGATTCCTGAGGAGCGTCTTGGAAGGAAGACCTGAGGAACCACAGCTTCTTACTACCCCACTGATTCTTGGAGAAGGAAGGTGAGATAAACCAAAGGGAGAGAGAAACTCCCCCGAAAAACTAAACTAAAATACTTATCTGTAACCCATGAGTGTTCAGCAGCAGGGAGCAGGTCTACTTGGAAATCACAGCAAATGAGATCTGAGGGTTGTGGGTAGCAGGGGATCTTAGGAAGGGGAGGACCTTGAACTCAGGAGCCATCTCTCACAGTACCGGCTCAGATCTGATGTCAGATCCTACACCCATCTGTGATCAATAAAAACACAAACAGCACCAGATCAAATGACAAATAAATAAAATAAATTGAAAGCTTCAACACATATCCAACAGCTAATTCTGATCATGTAACCATAAAAAAATAAAATAAAAAAAATCAGGATAATGAAGTAAAAATAAGACGCTGGTGCTTTTGCACCTACATGTTAAAAAGAAGAGAATTTAAGGAATGGGTACTGGAAATTATTTGAGAGTTATTAGGGATGAAAGAAATCTCTTCGGAAGGGATGCCAAGTGAATGGGATAAAATGAAAATGGAGTTTAAAAGAGGTTAAAAGTAAAAGAGAAAGCAATATGGTTAAGATGCAAAAGGGATTATTTTAAGGGTCTGACAGAGATTGCAGTATTACAGAATTAGGGAGACCTCAAAACAAGAACAGGAGCAACTGCAAAGTGCTAAAGACAAAAAAAGAATATCTGGATAATATGCCTGAGTTTAGAAAGTTTGCTGTTAAGCAACTACTTTTTGATAGCTCCAGAACACCAAAATATTTAGCACAACTCAGGCAAAAGAAAGTAGTATATGTTGTTGACAAACTTAGGGAGTCTATGACAAGGGGAAAAAATGACCAGAGATGCTCTTGAGGCATTAGAGAAATTTTTAGAAATTTTATGAAAATGTGTACAAAGTTGAAGAATGTGGAAACTATGAAAGAGCACAGAATGGAAATATTTATGGAAGACAATTATGCCAAGGTTAGAGAAAGATGAGGCTCAGTAACTTAAGAGTTTAGATAGGAGGAGATGAGGAAAAAATTATGTATAATCAATCTGTAGGGAAGTTTCCAGGAACAATGGTATCCCTGTGGACATTAAGGGGGAAGGAAGTGATAAAGATCTGGAAGACTTTGTTGAATACTATTTTAAAAGGAGGGGAAGCACCAGCATCTTGGAAAAAAATGTATTACCCAAAGATGTTAAAGCCCCATCAGACCCTTCTATATAGACACCCATTTCAATTTTAAACCATGATTTATGTCTGTACTAGCTAAAAGAATGACAAAGGTGCTGCCAAAATTGATGGACATGGATCAATGTGGTTTTGTGGAGAGAAGCAAACATTTGACAACATTAATAGAACAATGGTGATCCAGAGGGAAGCAGACTATAAGAAAATACTGCTGTTGATGAGTTTTGGTGCAAAGCATTTTACACAGTAAGTTGGGATTTCCTGAGTAAGGCAATGAAAGCATCTGCATTCCCTAACACAACATTAAGGTTAATTAGCAGACTACATATGAAGGATCACAGTCAAGAATTAAAGTGGGAGGATACATCTTCAATAACTTGAATTTGATCAGAGAAGTCGGACAAGTATTTCCTTTTTCCACGTTATTTGCTTTATATTTAGAGCCATTGGCAAAGAAAATAAGGGAATCAGAAATCCAAGGATATAACTGGTATGGCAATCAAGAAAAGCTGCCTTGATTTGCAAATGATGATATTTTGTACTTGTTAAATCCATGGCGTGGGATATAAAATTAATGAAAATAAAACAAAGGCTAGAGCCATAAATTATGTACCCACAAACAAACTGGAACAGCAATACCCATATTTATGGGGACAAAAAATGTGGTACTTAGGAGTATGGGTTAAAAAGGATTCTGTTACAACAGTTAAGGGTAAGTGGAAAGAGGCTGAAAAAGACAATACAAAAAATGAGAAACAAAGCTCTTTTGTATGGATATGGATGGCAAGATACAAGCAGTGAAAATGTTTTATTCCCTTTAGCTTTACATATAAGACAGACATTTTATCAACCAGAAGAGAAGTTATGGACAATAAAGAAGATGAAAGAATTTACCTGGGAAGGGAAGAGGGCAAGAGTTAAGTTGATCTTCCCAATAGAACAAGATGATTTGATTTAGGATTACCTAATATGAAGGTGTACTTTAGAGCTATACAGTTAAGGCTCACATACATAACATAAGCCGAAGGTTATAATTCAGAGTGTTAGGGGAAAATTATGAAAGGGTGTAGTTCGAGACAATGACATTTTGGATGCAGATCCTCAAGAAGAACAACCATGCAGGATATTATATTCATAAAGTTGCAGAAAGTATTTTAAGTACTAAGCAAACAAGGGAATGTAGAAAGGAGATGTTGCAAACAAGGATGACTAAATGAAAATAGGCAAGAAGGAGGTGGAATTCAATGGAGAAAACTGACAAGGGAACCAAGGTATTGGGAGCAAATAACTAGAGGGGAAGGTAATAGAGTAGGATGAGGCCAAGATGATGTTTGGACCAGGTTAGAGAGACTGCCTTACAAACCAGGGAGTGACAGAGGACAGGCAAAGAGAAAAAGTCCTAAGCGAAAAACCAGTTCTGGTAGAGTTTTAGTCCAATCTAGAGCACAAGCTGCCGTTAAAGGCATAATTAGTAGGGCATATAAAAATACTGCTTGGTAACTATAAAAATCAATCAGAGGAGGTTAGAAAGATGGGGAAGAGAGACTAGAAAAGCAATTTACAAGAGAATCTTCAAGATTTATCACTTTTTCTTGGCAGAGTTTGTATAGGTATTTTTATATACCAAGCAAACTTCAAAGTATTTTTCCTTCAGTAGATGGCAAATGTTAGCAGTGTGATGGGGAAGAAAATGGTAACCGTGAACATGTTATTTTGGAGTGCAAGGAGTTGCCAGATTTTTTACAATTCTTACAGAAATGTTGTGGGAGCAAATGGCTGTAACTAAGGAAATTACTTTTTTTGATCTGGGACACAGGATCTGAATTGTCTAGACAGAGTATGGCCTTAAGTTTAATTATTTTAGCCCCCAATAAAGAAATTACTAGAAAAAATGAAATCAAAATCTAAATCAATTATATTTAAAATACTGAACACTGTGAAAGAGATAAAAACTGGAAGAGGGATCTTTAGAAACGTGATTAGCAAATTATATAGACAAACAGAATTTGGGGGAATAATACATGCAGAATAATGTTCAAGAGGAGAGAGGTTTAAAGGAACACAGGAATTGAGTAATTTATGCAATGTTGGACTGAAATATATTTGTTATAAAGAAAGAAAATATATGTAAAATATAATGTACGCAAATATAAAAAAGTTACTATGGTTTATTTTATTTTCTATTAATGTATGTATGCCCATGTCTCAACTGATAATTTATCTCTGAAGAAGTCTCCGAAGGGAGATGAAAGCGCTCAGATTTTACTTGTTTGGTGTGAAAATAAATCAATTATATAATTTCGCTGGTGGATTCTATCTTTCTGGACTTGTGTGGGAGGAAGACCTTTATTGTTCGTGGAACAGGTTTTTGCTACTCAACTGATAATTTAACAAAGGTGTTTAAAAAATATATCACTTTGGGTTTCCCCTGAAAAGACATCACTAGCCTACTGGGATTAACCCAGTCAACAAAGGATTACAAAATGGTCTCAGTACTCAGCCTTCCTAACAGCATATAACCAAAGCACTCATTTTCATGGAATATTTCAGTTTTACTACCACAAAAGATAACTATCATAGTTACATGAAAGGACAATACATGAGATACAAAACACTGCACAAAGAAAGTGAAACTCAGTTTAAAAAAGCAAAAGGAAAGAGAATTTCAAAGGGAACATACCCAGCAGGGGAAGAGGCAGTAATAACATGAAACTGGAAAGGTGGGTGGGGAGCCAGAAATCTTTACATCCCAAAAGGTTACTGGACATTTTAGGAACAGACATCACTAGAAGCCATGCATCTGATATATTCACAAGAAATAAAAATGTTTTGAGCTTGATACAAACAAGATTGACACAAGGAATGACTGGGGGGGGGGGTTCTACACACAGGCAAGCAGCATCTGGGAATGCAATGTGGGAAACGCAGGAGTGGCATTAGGTCAACCGGTGCCCTAGGCAGAAGGGCTCCACGGTGCCCCTCCCAAACCAGCTGGTGCCCCCATCCTGGTCTACCTACACCAAATAAATGCTGGAAAAGCGCCCCTGCTAGAGCAATGCCCTAGGCAGCTACCTAGTTGGTCTATGCCTAAGGCCGGCTATGGTGGGAAGGGAAGGCCACAGTGACTTTGTTTGCTACCCTTTGTGCATTTGTTTTATCATTAGGCATTCACTTTTTCAGAGCAATCACAAGATCCCATAACTGCACAAACATTATGTCAGAGAGGGTATTACAACTCTAGCAACAACATATACTTTAGCCAGATACAGACTTTGTTTAATTCACAAATACAGATTATACAGCTTGCATAGCTTGCTGAATATGATCTCTGGCCTTGTGCATCAATGGCAATTTGCACATACTTTACCTTCAAGGATGATAAGTCCTGTGTCCCTCATAATTTGTGTTGTTGTAAAAAGAACAAGCACTGAAAATATATATGTGCAAATGGGGTCTGCAATTTTAAATTCAGGCTGAAAAAAAGTAAAACAATTATTTACTTACATAATTGCCCAGAAAGTTTATTTATTACAGAAACACACCAACATTAGAAATAAAAGCAGAATTAATTTCAAAGTTAAAATGTCTAAGTATCTATTGTGTTACATTATATCTATATCAGACATATTTCAGTTCAATTCTTACATTACCTCATGTAAACCTTGTAACCCTTTAAGTCCTACTTTATGTCTATATGCAGAGAAGTCAAAGGCTTTATATAGAGGGCACAAAGACTTTCATTTCAGACCACTTAATCTGGGATGGCAAGACAAACCTGGAATCTTCGTGAAGTACTGGAATCATACGATAGCAACAGGGACCCGTAGGGTAACAGGCCTTTGCTAATTCTTTCAACTGTGGGAGCTTAATCATGCAGTGGTATCAGGGTCTACTTGTCTTAAGTTAAATGCTAAAGCTGTATTTTTTCTGTTCTCCATTACAAGTTTTAAAAGCATTACACACTTTCAATAAGACAATTACAATGAATGTTGTATTATTACTACTGCCCAACTCACTATCATCCCTGGTCAAGTCATGGCCTTGTGGTATCAGAGCTAAAAGCAGGAATGTAGCCAGTGCATCACAGCTTTTGTTTCATAGTAGAACTTTTGGCTACTGAAGGAATATTCAATTTATAAATCTAAAGCCATAAATAAGACCCTGACACTCTTACAGAGGAAACTCAATACAAAGAAAAAAATCTTCAGAGATCCAGCACATAAGTAAAAAGAAGTTATGTCTTACCATAACGTTCATCTGTATTGTTGATCCTCATTCAGTCATTATGCATGGTTATCGGTTCCGAGTTCAGAACCGAGCCGGCCATTTTCCAAGCTCACGTCAGCTTCAAACTCTCGAGCTAAACTCTTACCCACAATCCCCCTCTCCCCATTACCTCACATTGAGTTTGCAAGTCAAAGAAGGTAGAGGCTACCTCTGGTCAAATAACCTAAGAGAACCGGATGGTGAGATCCACTAGAAACCACAGGAGGGGGAAGGAGGGAGGGTCATAATGACTGAACAAGGATCAACAATACAGATGGAACTTTATGGTAAGACATAACTTCTTTATCTGATACTGTTAATCCTCGGTCATTCCTTATGCATGGGACACAGTCCCCAGCTACCTCTATTCCTGGGAGGCTCTCATGGAAGAACATTCCTGAGCACCATAGAACTGAAAGATGCTCTTCCCCTGGAGGCCAAATCCAATTTGTAATGATTGATGAAGGTATGAGGCGTAGTCCAAGTTGCAGCTGCACAGATGTCATGTAAAGAAGCTCTGGCATGGAAGGCAGCAGAAGTTGCCACCAATCTTGTTGAATGAGCTTTCATGGTAGTAGGCAATGAGATATTACGTTGTGTATAAATAAAGATCACACAGTCCTTCAACCATCTAGCTAATGTGACCTTAGCAACAGCAGATCCTAATCTAGGTCCAGAAAAGGTAAAAAAATAACTGGTCAGATTTACGAAAGGGTTTAGTCCTGTTTAAGTCAAAATGGATTTGTCTGTGTATATCTAGGGTATGTAGGCAATACTCTCCTCTGTTTGAATGATTGGGAAAGAAAACTGGCAATTCAATGGTTTGATTAATAGACATTTCAGAGATCACTTTAGACAGAAATGACGGATTAGTTCTCAGAGACACTATGAAAAATCAAATATGGACTCTTGATACATAAAGCATGAAGTTCAGAAATGTGTTTGGCAGAAGTAATAGCGACCAAAAACAAGGTTTTCCATGACAAATACTTGAGGTCACAAGAAGAGGCTGGTTCGAAAGGTGACATTGTCAGAGCTTGTAGAACTAATGATAAATCTCATGGTTGAATAGGTTCTCTAAAAGGTGGCTTCAGATGATTCACACCTTTTATGAAGGTCTTGCACAATTTATGGGACATAAGAGAGGAATCTTGGACACCCTCATGAAAAATTAGAAATTGCAGCCAAATTAACTCTAATGGTAGAGGCCGACAGACCCGATTGAAACTGGTCAGCGAGATAGTCTAGTATTATCGACACTGGTGCTGAAAAGGGGTCTACTAGTTTATCTTTCAGCCAACAGGTAAATCTTTTCCACTTGCACAGATAAATAATTCTAGCGGAAGACTTATGAGAAGCAATGAGAATGTCACGTACTGGTAAAGAAAGATCATTCTGCCTGGCAATCAAGGGAATTGGAGTAGCCAAGCCGTGAGCTTCAGGCTATTCAGGTTGGGATGAATCAGGTTCTGTGGGTGTGAGATCAACTCCGGGGTTGGATGGAGAATCCATGGTAGATCTAGTAGGTTAGGCCAATGGAAGGGGAACAAAATCTGTCAAGGCCAATATGGTGCTATGAGGATCACCTTGCTCTTCAACTGACGGGCTTTCTTCAGAAACTGGGGAATGAGGGGAAAGGGTGGAAATGCATAAAGACAACCCGAGGGCCAATTGTGGACTACAGCGTCCCTGGGTGACTGTCCTGGAAGGGGAATCAGGGCGAAGTAGTTGCTGCATTTGTAGCTGGGTCGGGGATGCAAAGAGGTCGCAGCAAGGATGGTACCAGCAGTGGAAGATCTCTGCCGCTATCAAGGGATTCAGGGACCACTCGTGAGGTTGAAGAATGCACCTGCTGAGTCTGTCTGCTATCAGGTTGGAACTCCCGGGAATGTGCGGTGCTAGAAGAAAACGGTCGGTAGCCATTGCCCATTGCCATATCCTCATGGCCTCTCGACATAAGGGGGAAAGATTTGGTTCCACCTTGCTTGTTGATGTACCAGACCACCGCCATGTTGTCTGACTGAATCACAATTGTCCCAGACGGCAGCAGGGGATGGAATGCTTGCAACGCCAGAAGCACCACCCTCTGCTCTAGAACATTTATATGCAGATGGGCCTCCAGTTCGGACCAAGTGCCTTGGACTGTCTGTCCCTGACATAGCCCCCCCCACCCCATCAGGGAGGCGTCCGTGGTCACTGTGGCCTTGGGTTGCTGGGGGGAGAAGGGGTGAGACCATTGTGAGAGATTGTGTGTCATCCACCAATTTAAATCCTGTTTGCACCTGTGGGTTACTCAAATCATGGCTGAAATAGGATGCTGAAAAGGATACCACTGGGTGAGCAGTAGACAATTTTGGAAGCCTCATGTGAAACCTGGCCAGGGGAACAATGATGATGGAGGCTGCCATGGAACCCAATAGCTGTAGAACCGAGTGAGCCATGGATTTTTCCTTTGAAAGGATTGGAATTAGCTGTTGCTTTATCCTTAGAATTCTGTGCTCTGGAATAAAAGCTCTGCAGTTTTTTGTGTCCAAAATAACCCCTATGAATTCTGTCAACTGAGATGGGGTGAGATTGGATTTCTGCCAGTTTATGGTTATGCCTAGCCTTTGAGCAGCGAGGACAGAGTATGCAAAGGCTTTTTCCAGTAGATGTCTGGTGGTGGTGGGGGGGGGGGGTGAGCCCGTTGTCTACATATGGAAATACCTGGAATCCTTGAAGTCGCAAATGAGCTGTGACAACTGCCATGCATTTTGTGAACACTCGGGGGCTGTACAGAGTCCGAAGGGCAGTACTCTGAACTGGTAGTGACTGGCTCCCGCAAGGAAGCGCAGAAATCTTCTTGATGGCCTGTCCACCTTTGTATGGTAGTATGCATCTTGAAGATCTATAGAGCACATCCAATCGTCTTTTTCCAAAAGCGGGAGGATAGACTGTATTGTGACCATCCGGAATTTTTGTACTCTCACAAACTTGTTTAATACACTAAGATCCAAAATTGGTCTCCAGTCCCCGGTTTTCTTTCTTTGGCACCAAAAATAGTTTTGAGTAGTAGAATCCAGATCCTATCTGGTCTGGAGGGACTATTTGGATGACTCTCTTTCTTAGCAGCTTTCCTCTAGTGCTGCTTCTTCCCTTTGACTGGGTGGAACGTCGGGAAGATTTTTTGAAGGGACGGGACAAAGATCGAAGGGGATACGATAACCTCTGGTTATAATCCTTTGTACCCAGAAACTGGTGGTGATGGTTAGCCAGGCAGAAGGGTACAAGGAGAAACGTCCCCCAACCACCTCCAGAAGAAAGGAGTTGGGCCGCTCTTCAGGAGCGCTGGTAGGATTGACCAGGGAAAGAATCCCTGGAACCCTAGTTATGCGGACCCCCCCCCCGCCCCGAAAGGAGCGTCTTCCCTGTGAGTTTCCCTCTCTGCCTCTGGGGGAGAACTCTGCCTGTGTGTCACGGAAAGGACCCTGAGATTTCTTGAACCATATCTTCCCACTCTTTTGGTTTTGGGAGAAAGCACGTTGAGGAAAAGAGTAACGGACACCTACGGCAGAAAGGGTCTTACCGTCCTGTTCACATCTGGCCAGTGTGCTTTTAACTTTGGGCCCATACAGCGAGGTGGCCTCAATGGGGGCATTAAGAAATGACTTAAAGGGTTACGCGAAGTTGCACAAGTGCATCCAGGTGTGTCGTCTCAAGACCGCAGCTGAACCCGCTGCTCTAGCTGCTCCTTCTGATGCGTGAGATATCAGTCGCATAGAGGAGTTAGATATAGACTCAATGGTGGCCAGCTGAGAGGCCACTTTGTCACGGACCTCATCAGACACAGCACCAGCCAAGGTTTCAGAGAGCTCAGGAACCAGATCCCTCTGAAGCCTGGTAAAATGTGCCATATAATTCAGGGACCTAATAGAAAAGGTCGCTGAAGCAAAGGTGCACTTCCCTATCCTGTCCAGGGCCCGGGACTCTCTGTTAGGCGGATGGACAGTCTGGCTTTCTTCTTCTGCCAGATCCTTTTTTTGTTGCGGCCTCCACCACCAAAGCATCCACAGAAAGACCTTTGGAACAATGGGGATCCGAAGCAGGAGGGGACGGGATCTTATCTGGCCTCCGGGGAATAGCTTTGATGGTATCAGGAACCTTCCAAGCATGTTGCACGATGAGCCGGACAAGTTCATCGGCAAGTGTAGTAACCCACGAGGTAGGGGGCCAGGCGCGAAAGGCCTGCAGGAACACAGATTCCTCAGAGGTTGGATTAGAGGACGGCCAGTCACTTCTCTGTTTCAGGACTTTGAGGACATCAACAAAGGATACCTCAGAGGGTGACAGAGGGGATCCTTCCCCCTCATCGAAATCTTTCTCTCCGGTGAAGGACTCCTCTGTGGAGTCCATGTCCTTCCTCTTACACAAACTTTTCCAGTGGACTTCCTCAGCAGGAGAAGCTGGAGAAGACAACGGAAAAGGGGATTCGTGAGGGAATATGTCCTGTGGCCCTTGCACCCGGTGTCCGCTAGATGCAACTTGTGAAACCAGTGTACCAGAGGAGGGTGGAGATATCGACAGTCTAGTATCGCCAGCAGCAGCGAAAGCCTTCTCCATCAGTTGGAAGGCTGGTCCACCCGAAGAGGAGTGTATGTCTAAGACAGGGGTCACCACTCCCCTAACTGGCTCAGCCTGCTGACCCTGAGTCCCTGGATGGCTGTGGAGCAGCAAGCTATGCATGTCACAGCTCACATCCTGGTTCGTAGCAAAACTTTCCTGCCACGAAGGCAACTGTGGTTCCTTAGTGAGATCCAATAAAGGGAACTGCAGAAGGGGAAGACTGCACTATATCCATGGACTTCAAAGGCAATGAAGGAGGAGAATAAGAAGGGGTCTTTGGATATGGGTGATCACCTTCCAAGGAAGGATAGTTTTTGAGGGGTGGATTACCTCTGGCCAAGAGTACTTGGTCCACAAGACACAACACATCATGTTCGAAAAGGCTTCTAGTGGACCTCATGGAGACTGAGGGAGAAACAGGCCTGTCCACAGAAGAGGCAGACTCTGTGCCCATCTCATCTGACCGCACCGAGGACAACGGTGCCGAGAGAGACTAGACTACTGTTGTCTGCACCGAAGAAGTCAGTGCCGAGATCATTGTCTGCACCGACACAGGGATCGGTGCCGAAGTGGTTGTTGGTGCAGAAGCTGGAACAGACAAAACTGGAGTCAACAATAAAGGCGTCAGTTCAGAGGAGGATCTCGGAGCAGACACGCTCAAGGTCTGTGCTGACTGAATGGTCGGTGCCGACACAGTGGTAATGGTCTGAACAGAGGAGCCCCACGATACAGATATACAGAAGGCTGCAGGAGAAGACAGAGCCGAAATCACTAATGGAGCCGAAGGTCTAGGCACCGAAAGCACTGGGGCTGACACAGCTCCAGAGCCAAAACTTTAGCCTCCTTAGGTTTTGGTTGGCGGGAGTCCCCAGCCGGGGATGAAGGCAAAGATTTAGCCTTAGTAGGAACATCCATTTTCTTATGGGCTCTAGGAGGGGTTGAGACCTTCGACCCAGAAATAGCCTCTGAGAAGGGAGATTTTAGAAGTCCCTTCAGTATTAGCTTGTTTTTCCTTTCTAACAAAGTTCTATTAGAAAAGTTCTCACAAATAGTACAGGGTGGATCACCAGACAAATGTGAAGCTCCCAAACAATAAACACACAGAGTGTGAATCAGAAGTAGGCAGTTTGTGTCCACAATCAGAACACCGCTTAAACCCCGGACTACCTTTTTCATCTGCCATGACAGCAAATTAATTAATATAAAAGTACCAACAAAGGTACAAGAGAGTACCCGAAGGTATGAGAGAGAAGAGGGAAAAAGATTACCAACGATGGTAGAGAGAGAATACCTTGCGGTAAAAGTAGTAAGGAAAAAGCAGAAAAACCTGAAGAAATTATCAACGCTAGACACGATAGAGTAAGAGACAATAAAATATGAACTTTTCTGGCAGAAATGTAATTTGTAAAGCAATTAAACAACAATTGACTGTACTTAGCTCAAGAGAAGTAGCTTGACGAGACCGAATGGCAATGCGGCAAACGAAATCTGGGGTAACAGGGAGAGGGGGACTGTGGGTAAAAGTTTAGCTCGAGAGTTTGAAGCTGACGTGAGCTTGGAAAATGGCCGGCTCGGTTCCGAGCTCGGAACCGATACCCATGCATAAGGAATGAATGAGGATTAACTATCAGATCAATGCATTCAGTCATCTTTTCAAGTATGTGAATGTTAGCATTTTAAACTATTAATTCACAAAAAAGCAATCCCATAACAGACAAAAATGATATCAGCTGTTTGTGGAGATAAAATATGCAGACAAGTACTAATTAGGGGTTCTTGGAACAAAAATGGATCAAGAATTAAAAGGCTTTTGTCGTTTATATAACTGAAAACAGACCATCAGCCCAAGCATTCACATTAATGTACTGCAAATATCTGATATTGGTAGACAATTATCAGAGCAGACAAAAAAATATATATCTGCCATTGTATCTTTACTCACACCAGAACAGAAATGGTTAAATACTGGCTTAAAAACGTAGACATATTGTATGCGGACTCCAAAGTGCTAAGGATGACACACTGCCATTTAGTTTTCTGTAGCTGATAAGAATGACTGGTTACACAAACTGCTGATAACAAATTCTTTAAGTTTGTTGCTTGGATGTGTTAGAAGCCGACGTGAATTGTTTTGTGGGAACCAATAGATAACAACGGAGTTAAAAAGGTACTTTTACATCTGTTAGAAAAGTTTCATAGGCTGAAATGTCAAATTTCAGGCTAAACTGCCCACCTTCCAGCATTCTGCACTGGAACTACGTTAAGTGTGTTCCCTGAGGTAATTACAGATATAATGGTGGCCCTGCCCTCTTTATAAACATAGACAGTCACACGCATATAAACACAAAAGAAGTGTTACTGACTTTTATGGATTTTGAGATGCTATTGGTTCAAGAAGTTTGCATCTTCTGAGGGTTTTTTTTTTAACCATAGGTCCTAAAAAAGCACACCAATGAATCATAAGTGCATTATGCTCCATCATGAACCAACAACTCTTATTAAACAGTGCTTTATTTTCCAGAATCCTCCATGTAATGGACAGTATTTAAACATCCTCCTGTGTTGCAAGCTAAGACTTCTGCAAAAGTCTTGTTGTCCAGATAGAGTATAATCTTAATCAAGACGTAAAATACAGCTTTTCCATCAGACAGCATAACACATTACTTTAAAACTTTCCAGATTTTGAAGGGGCATTCAATTAAAACTTTTGATTATGTTGTTGTCTCTTTCGGCTTTTCCCGGTTAGGGGTCGCCACAGCGGAACTCTGGCCCGCTAATGATTGGCAGTGGATTTTTACGTGCCGAGTTGCCAGCCCTGATGCACAACCTTCAACGAAGGTACGCCCATTCACGCATGTCTCCACAGAGAAGACACTCTAGCTGAGAATCGAACAAGACAACGTCTTACTGTGAGGCGACAACGCTACCGCAGCACCATCACCATACAAAAAAAATTCAGTTTTGCAAAACTAGTGAACAGTGAAACCTTAAACAGGCAGTAAGGTTAAAAATGTACTTTTTTTTGTAAAGCGCATCTCGACTCGCACACTACTGCACTTTATTTTAATAAAGTCACAGTTATTTTTTATATGCCCTGGTTTGCAACAATTCTTTTCTGAATTTTAAGTCATTTACTTGACTCCTAAGGGAAAAGGTTAAAAAGATCTAGGTGGTGGGATGTACTACAATGTCTTATGGGGAGGAGGTGTATGTACATTCTCTTAACATGACTGCTGTGGCTTCCAGATATTAGTCAAATTTTCCAAATAATCCAAACCACTTCACAACTGGCATACCCCCTAGTTTTGATGTGCGTTTCCCTACTTATCAGATAAAAATCCTCTCCAGTGTAGACAAACCTACATTGACTACATCTTCCACATTTGAATGTGCCTATTTTGTTGTTGGAATAATCATCCTTAAAACATTGTTTGGATGTTCCTTCAAAAATATTTTTTATATTTCGCCCCTTTTTATATATATATATATATATATATATATATATATATATATATATATCAAGGGTTGTTTGATTTATTTGGCAACATATGGACAATGCAGTTTGTTCTATGTAGGCAAGACTGAGAGAAAGCTCAAACAAAGGATTTATGAACACGACTACAGCATTAGAAAAAACAATGAGACTAGTGCCTTGTATAAGCACTCCCAGAACTGCACAAATGCTAATTTTAGATTTTTTGTAATAGAGGTAGTCAATACTGATCTGAGGGGTGGTCTTTGGGAAACTAGGCTTGAGTACAGGGAGTTATATTGGCAGCTTATTTTAGAAGCCACTAAGAGCCCTGGTTTAAACGACATGGTTTCATTGAAACCTGTATTCAAGCTTACAGCAGCCAAACTAAGACCTTTAGATACTCATTTAAGGTTTTAACTGCTCTGTACTTATATTTTGGGATACATTTAAGGTAGAAATAACATTTTAACATGAGAGTATTTCAACATGAGTGTATTTAATACATTTTAAACATTTCTATTTCATGTTTTTCCTAATATATTTATTCATTATACAGGTTTTTTGCAGAAAACAGTCCTATACTGAAGGGGTTATATATACTACAACATCTTGAATATACATATTTTATTCAACACATGTATTCGAGTTTTTTTAGCAGCATTTTTAGACTGTTTTTGAAATTATGCATTAATTTATTCAATGCTTATGCTTATCTGATTGGTTGTTATAGAATTTAAATTAACCTAATTTGTTGTAGCTTTTACATCTGATGAAGTTGTTGGACGAAAACGTGTAGATAATATAGGAGCGTTAATGTTTTCTTGTTTGGGATGATTTTGTGCTTTACTGTTGGTGCTTTAATAAATAGTGTGACTTTGGGACTAGATGTGGTATCCGGTGCTTTTTCTTTGCTTCTTTGTTTTCCACTAAAGCACTTTGGTCACCTTGCTTTTGGTTTTGGTTCATAATTACAAACAACTATTTAAATATCTTATACAATTATCAATCAACCAATAACATCAAATTCAACATATCACATGACACTTACTCATTTAAATACTCTCCTGTTCTTTAATCTGGGTTTTAAAGACACTATCATTCAAACCACCTTCCCTATCAGCTTGTAACCTTAAAATAGGTCAGTTCCCTATTTTCAGTACGATTATTAACATCCCCCATTCTACCTTCATCCTTCAATAGATCAATAACAAAAAACTTAATAGTATATGCAGTGGTTATGCTATTACATGTTGAGCTAAAGAATTGTTAGTATCACCCTGCCGTATAGCCCTCATATGTTCCCTTATTTTTTCCATCAAGGTGTGATCAAGTCTTGCCAACATACAACCGTTGGCAAGCTTGGCACTGTGCTATATGGACTAAATGCTTAGACCTACAAGTGGCTCTCTCAATATATACTCTCTACCTGTCCTCGGATGTATAAAATCATCTGTATTAATGTACCTGCAAAAATTGCAGTTCATACAAGGAATGGTTTCTGCTCTCCTTCCACTATCCACCTCTCTTTTTCCATAGCATAACATTCTCTTTAACGTACTCCTATTTTTAAATATGAACATGGTTCAGTCCCTATATAGGCATTAACCTCTTTATCAGATCTCAAAATGTGCCAATTTCTTCTGACAACATCACATATATCAGCTATGTTATCAGAGTAGGGTAATACAATACCTTCCTAGTATAGTCATCCCTACTAATGTTATACTCTGAGTCTGTTCTAGCAGAGGAGTAATAGGGTGCTGCCACATTGTCTCTTAAAGTTAAGACATAATCAAGTTGCCCTTGTATCTCACCTTCTACTACAACCTCTCTCTAACAACTCCTCCTTTAATATATTTACCTGTTCCCAAAAAATGGAGTCATTATTCAACCTTGATAGTCTCATAAATTGCCCCCTTATAATGTTCCTATAAACATGGGGAGAGTGTAGGCTATTGCGATGTAAAATGTGATTTTTATGACATTCCTTTCTAAGTCTTGACGTAATCAAACCTCTAACAGAATCTTTAGAAATATAAACATCCAGGAAATCCATATCCTGAACGGACACCTTCACAGAAAATCTGTCATTCCATGTAAATATGCTATAAAATCTCTCAAAAGTTCTAAATTCCCTTTCCATAAAATAAAAATATTGTCGATAAAATTCAATGAATAGGGTGAACTCATTATTTAATACATAAAGGGACTCCCAATGTGCCAACACTGTATTAGCATAACTGTTGGCACGTGGGGTCCCCATAGCCACACCTTTCTTTTGTTTAAAATAATAGCCGCAAATGCAAAGATTTTGACTCATTTCAGTTTTTTATTTTGGAACAGATTAATTTATCAGTAGGTGATATGGATACATTACTAGAATTCAAGGAACTGAAATGGCAACACCTACCTGAAGCAGACTCGTGCCCAGGATTTAATGAGAACATAAACATTAAATGTGCTTTCAAATAATTACAATAAAGTTTTTTTTGTTTTTTTTATTTTTCAGTTTTCCTCTGAAAAAATGATAAGTGTGGACTTCCTTACTCTTTTTCCACATATATCCATATTAAAACTGTGCAAAGAAAAAATAGTAGAATCAAAAACTTATAACAAAAACATCTACGGCATAAAAAGAAGACATGCTGAACAAATCCTTAGCATTTTCATTCTTTAACCAGTATAGTAAGAACTTCATTACACAATAATTTAAAGAAACGCAGGGTAGTATATATACATGGTTAAAGTCATTATGGCTCTGTCCTGGGACCCCTCCTGTTTGGCATATACTTCTCAGAAGTACAGGCAAGCACGGAAGGGCTGTGGCTGACTACATTTGCGGACAACTGCAAACTGGGTGCTATAATGGTCTCCGGCCGACATGGAGATCCTCCAGCAGGGCCTAAATGAGACTGATGCATGGTATCAAAGCCATGGTCTCAAGCTAAATGCAAACAAATGCGTAGTGATCCCCTTTGGAAAAAATAGAGTACTCACAAACTACAACATAGGAGGTAATCCCCTGAAATCTGAAGAAGAAATAAGGGATCTAGGGACCCAAGTAGATGGTCAACTTTCCTTTGATAACCATGTTGCCAAAGTGGTTAGAAAATCCTTCTATGTGACCCATCTGATCACGAAAGGGTTTGCATCAAGATCTAAGGATGTAATGGTGCCCCTCTACTCTTCCCTCATCAGACCCATTATTGAGTACAATGAACCAATTGGAATGTACCTGGCTAGACATCTCCAGCAGCTGGAGAGACCACAAAGGTACCTAACCAAGAGGATTACTGGCCTCAAACAGTTGCCCTATGCAGCACGATTGAAAAAGCTAAGACTGTTCTCTGTTACATACTGCTTTCTCAGAGGCGATCTCTGTCTAACGTACAGAGCCATGTCCAACCCAGAATTGTTTAACATACTCCATCTTAGCAAAACCAAATCTACTTGAGCTACACGCTCTAGGGATATAAACCTCAGCAAAACAATGAATAGAACATGCTGGAGGGATAGATTCCCTTCGCAGAGACTTCCCTTACTATGGAACAGGGTCCCGATCTACATAAGACAGAGCCCCTCACTATCACTCTTCAAGAGGAACCCTGATGAGTGGATGGGTAACAAAGTTCACACCGGGGATCACACCAACAGCACTACTAGATGGGGCCAAGGGTACTAGCTGCTAGTACAAGGGTCTAGGGAACTATTAAAGGGGCAGTGAATACCGCACAACGTGGCTGGGCTAATATATGCCTTCGGGCAGATAGCCCAGTACCAACCTATGAACCTATAAAGGCAAAGTCCAGTAAGATAGCTCTTGCAGTTATAAAAACAGTTCTAATTTAAATATAACCTGAGAACATACAAAGTCTGTGTTGCTATAGTGACTCCAGAGAGTGTGAAACATTTTATTAGCATGCAGTGTAAAGGCAAGGTGCACCTTTCAACTTAACCTCACCTTAATGCACATTTTATATTTATAATTTCATTTAAACCTGGTGGAGAATCAGCCCCTAACGTAAGTTGCCAGTTCAATTCTCTAACTTCCAGTAAGGTATCTACATCACTGTAAAAAAATCGGCACATTTTCCAAAATAAAAAAAACAATTGTTCAAAATGCCTACAGATCATGTTGTGCTTAGCCAAAGCATTCTTAGAGTCATAATTTATTATTGCATCACAGTGCTCCTGGATTCTGCTAGATAATTAGCACGTAGTCTTTTCTACATAAAAAGAAGGGCATGTCATACACACAGCAGCGTAGACAACATTATCAGTTTTACAGCTGTAAAAGTCAGAAAAGTCACTTTGATCCTGCAATGTGTAAACTGATATGAAGATTCTGTAAATACATAATTACAGGCTATGCACATTCCACAAGTGCGCATGTCTGGGGCAATGCAAAAATGAAAAGGTTTGTCCCTGTTTTCCAAGGATGTCCACAGAGATTTAGTTTTCTTATGTGAAAAAATTGCATTTTGACCTAGTGTTGCTGCAACTTCCTGACTATTAGTCAGAATGTCCCAACTGTCGTTTAATATTTTTCTAATAGCACTGGCATCCAGGCTTATTTGGAGGGGGAAACTAATATTCCAATCAGTTGCAATCTCTTGTGAATGAGCAGCAAATGGATCATTCACTGTATTTGAAGAGTAATCATAATCCACTGTTGAGGTTGGCACTGGGCACCGATTGGCAAGCAGGGGGGCTCGTCTCAAGCTTAGACTTTCAGAAGCAGTGTGTGTCCTGTGTGTACACTGGCAGCTGTACAGGCTGGGTTCGGTAGTCTGATGATTGGTGTAAATCTAGCAGATAAAATGTGTCTGAACTTTGCAGTCCGTGCTAGTTTTACCTCCTCAAATAGAGAAATAAGCAGAGCAACTGGATAATTCCTGGCACATAGCAATTGTATTAGAAAAGCACACTCTTTCAAAAATGTCATCTTTACTGATAATATAGGATAGGCGAATATACTGTGCTCGCGCAAGATTCTTTTTCATGAACTGAAAGTGCATGCTAGAATAATCCAAATAATTATTCCGAAAAGTAGGTTTCCTGAAAATAGTAGATTCCCACTGTAAGGAGTTCAAATGTAGAGACCCCCCCCCATATTATCATATACAGAATAAAGACTAACATTTGCTTAGTTCCCAGATGACCCCCCCCCCCAGTTTAATGGCACCTGAAAAGGTGTCCCTTTCGTGACCCTACCAGAATTGACTTCTGGGCAAGTAATGTTAATGTTTAACAATTTCAGGCTTAACAGTTATGTAAGTAAGAGTAAAATCACCAACAAAAACCAAATGTCCCAGCTGGAAAAGACAAAAATAGGTAATAAAACACCAGTAGGACAGCCACAGCGATAAAAAAAAACTTTTAATTGAAACATAAACCATGAAATAAGACAAGCACTTTCACGTATCAAGTACGCTTCATCAGATCTGATGAAGCATACTTGATAGTGAAAGCGCTTGTCTTATTTCATGGTTTATGTTTCAATTAAGTTTATCGCTGTGGCTATCCTACTGGTGCTTAACAGTTAATGTCTGATGCAGTATTCCTCATAGCAATGTTCCCTTTCCCCCCTGTCTGAGAGGATAAAAGCCCTTGTGGTAATAACTGCTGTAATGACAAGACAAATCACCAGTACTGTGGTAACACCTCTGTTAGCTATCTCAAGTGACTTGCTTTACCACCATAATGTTATGGGTAACTGTCATACATTCCTCACTTAGTTACAATAGGAACACACAACTCCAAGGCTTTGGTATGTACTGGAACCTGTGGCTGCCCTGTTTGCCTGTGGAACCTACTGTGATGGTTTACAATACCCCCATAGCTTCCCTTATACTCATGCAGCCCTGCTGGATAAAGATTATACTTTGAACCTATGTGCTTGTGGTACATTCATAGTCTGTCAACCAGATTCTCATATCATCAGAAAAATCTAATGTTGGAGCTTTTCTCCCTGGGCCTTCAGTGAAAAGTTATTTTTGCTAAACCCAGTCAGACTACAGAAGTAAACAAAAAGCAAATAAATTAAAGTTTCCTGAAACCCACTCACTCACCAATTTAACTATTTAGGACTGTAATGAGATCAATAATAGTGTGTTATGTTTTTTTTTTCTTTTCCCTAAACTTTAAGCCTCAGGTGTTAGTTAACACTTTAATTCTAATGTGCTTTTACATGAATATTTGCACAAATCTCTACATTATACACAGAGATTGCTAGTGAAAACAGAATTCCATTAACTTCTAGTTTTACATGAATGTTACTAAAATTACTGCATTATATACAATGATTCTTAAATTATTTAGTTACAAATGTACAAGAATTATACAGCTTTTTTATATTTGATTATAGCTGATCATTACTGGGTATGGTGCAATTTTTATTAGGCTAGCATAGGTACCAGTTCCCTAGGTCTACCCTGTTCCTTATCACAATTGCACTTATACACAACACTGATGTGTTGTTGTTTTTGTCTAGTAGAGCATTTCATGCTATACGGATAGTTTTGTAGACTGTTCTTTCTGTTGTTGCTACAGTACATTTTAAATAATCAGAGCAATGAGTTTCATTAAGTTGATTTCATCTTGTTAACAGCCTATACTGCCCTATCCCAGAGAAAGGTAAAAATCCTCACCCACTACCATTGTCTACTCAGAGCCAACTGCAAAGCTGTCCCAATAGAACTATCAAAACCTTGTACTCTTTACACTAGGGAAATTTTAATACAGGTCATGGCTTCCATGGCTAGGTTTTCACTCCTGCTACTCTCATGCAACTGGCAAAGGTGGAACATCTAACTTTTTGCATTCTGACAATGGTTCTCTCCTCCTGCAACTCTGGTGTCTCTCCACTTTCACTTCCTTTGCATCTCAAGTCGTTTTATTCTCTCAGCTGCTTTAAGGAATTTCACCTACAGCTCTGGTTCCAGTTTCTGCAGGTCAAGGTACATTCTGAGATAAGCTGTGGAAATACTGTGTGGCCCTTTTTCTGCATGTTACAAAATACAGGTTTGGGTGACTGGGATTCTGCTGTAGGCAAGACAGATATCAACTCATCCTTAGTTAGACCACCACGTGGAAGGTTTTTGATTTACATTTTTAGTGAGGTGTGACATGGACATCTTGGCATAAACTTCAAAGCTCATTTTGTCTTTTTTTCCTAACTACTCTTTCTAACAAATGCAATAAATGGCGTGCAATGTGGGATCCAGTCGATTCACTGAGGGAAATGTAACTGCCATCAATGAAAACTACTTCTATTGGTCACTGCAGCTACCTTTTTTTCTCTCACTGTTTTGTGACCATGTAGTTAGTATATACAAGCTAGGGGGTGGGAGGTCAACCTACACGAGGGTCCTGCAAAATAAAATCACTGAAAATGGTTTTCAGTGATGTGGGTTTGCACTAATGATAGCTGCACTGACTGCCATCAGCAAATCATGAATCTATAATGTAGTACAATCAATGAATATGTCCACACACACACTGAAATCATGGTTAGGGTGGGAGGTTGGCGTAATGGTTAAGGTGCTTACCTTAGAAACACAAGGTGCAGAGTTTGATTCTGACATGGGGTAATTGGCTAGGCTTAAAATGGCCCATAAGGGCAGTTAGCCTAGCACTAACCTATGAAAGGGCAGAAACAATCCAGTGAATACCACTATCTTGAATAAAAAACAGATCTACAAGGTGTATGGTGTTAACAGTGCATAGCAAATGAACAATGTTGCCTTGGCTATGCCCTATACCAGCCACAACAAAACAAGGTTCACAAAGAATAGCTGCAGAGCAGGAATATGAACTTAGAACTCGCCTGCCTCACTCCAAGCTCACTGCCTTGTATTGCTAATGTACTAATACTGACTGTAACTTGGACAACTCTCTCTCACTGTGTCTTTTTCTTTCATTCCTATGGACGTGTACAATAATTCCCTGGACAGACTCGCTTTTCAGTGTCACAATTCCTTCCTGTTTTCAAAGCATCCACTACCACTAGCAAATCCAGTATAATGCACCAATATTTCAAATTACTACAGACTAAGAAATGAATCAAATATCCTAGTGTATTGTATGACAGCTTAGCTAAGCAGATGTTCTCTTTAAAAGTTAGATGCCAACAGTTAAAGTTTACCCACAATACACATTTTATTAACAGTTAAAAAATAAGCCACTAGTCCCAAGCTTTTAAAACTGAATAATGCCAAACACAGGGAATATAATTTGAAAAGTAAATATACAGACAAATACAACACTGAAAAGGAGAGAAACTGTTTTTAAAAAGACAATGTTTAGAAAAATCACATTTATCTGAATGAACTTAGGCAGTGCACTTTGAAAATTAGACATACAAAGATATACAACACTGCACAAGAAGAGACAACAGGTTTTAAATAGGCAGCTAATATTTACAAAAATCTATCTTATTAGGTGGCTCCTTCTAACACTAACTATAAATAAATTACTAGAAACAAAGATCTACATGCAAGAGAAATAAAAGAGATATTCACTGTATTATTTGATGTCCTTGACTAGATCACTGTTGCAATAAGGCTTACTAATGAAAATGCATCCTGCCAAGGATACCATACATCCATCAAATGTACAAAAACGTCTTGCACCATATGTCCGATCTACAACCTGTGCATGAATCTGTGTGTGCTCAAACATAAGGGAGGTGTGGGCAAGAAGTTATTCAGATTTTTCTTGCCATCAGTCCATAAACAGAGACTATATCTCTTACCACAGTGTCAGCCATACAGCCTATGCCACTTTTCATTTGTTGTAGGGACACAAGTATCCCTGATGAGAACTCTTCCAGTTTCACTTTTTTTCTTTTTTAAAACACAAAACCCAACAAAAAGGGGGGGGGGCACCAAGATAACATGGCTGGATAAAACTAAGGCAGATGTTAAAAGATCCAAAGTGTCTATTGGTGACAACAATTCTAATTTATGGGGGTGTTCTAAATATCATGCAAATAACACAGGGGAAAAGAGAACCATTGGCAAAAAAAAATAAGGGACTCAGAAATTCAAGGAAGTAAATGGTATGGTAGTCATGAACAGTTGGGATTATTTGTAGATATTTTATACCAGATAAAACCAGAAAGGGACATTTCAGTGTTGTGGAAAATTCTGAGAGTTTCACGTCTTTTTGGGATACAAAATTAATGAAGATTAAACAAAGGTAATAGCCGTAATCTGTACACATGCAAAAAGGTTCAGCAATACCCATATTTATGGGGATAAGATAAAACTAAGAACTTAAGAGTATGGATTAAAAAGGATTATGTTATGGCAGCTAAAGATATGTGGGAAGAGACTAAAAAGACAATACAAAAACTGAGAAATCGGAAGCCATATTTTATGGCTAACAAGATACAAGCAGTGACAATGTTTTTAGTCTCTAGTTCTATGCACAGGTCAAGCATATTTTTATCAACCAGAGAAGTTGTGGATAGCAATTAATAAAGAATTGAAGGATTTTTTTTTACTTGGGGGGAGGGGGCAAGAGTCAAGTAGGCTAAGTTGATCCTTCCAATAGAACAAGGTGGTTTGGGATTTCCTGATTTGAAGGGGTATTTCACAGCTATACAGTTAAGGTTCCTATACACAGCAAAAGTAGAAAGCTATAATTCAAAGTGGAAAGTGAAGATGATGAAAATGGGAGAACTCAAGAAACAAGGAGAACCTGGGATTTTGGATGCAGATCCTTAAGAAGAACAAACAATAACTATAAAAAATTATATTCATAAAATAGGAGGAAGTATTATAAGAACCAAGCCATCACCGGGATGGAGAAAGGAGAGCCTGTTGATATGGATGACTCAATTAAGGGTACAGAGAATAGACAAGGGGGGCTGGAATTTACTGGGGAAAATTGGCAAATGAACCAAAGTATTGGAAGCAAATAATTAGAGGTGGGGAGGCAACAGAATGGTGAGAGATCAAGAACTAATTTGGTCTGCAAGCTACAGACTGCCTAACCCTATCCAGGACTGATAGAATACAGGCAAAGAGAAGGAAATGGGGGATCCTAAGAGAAAGACCAGCACTAGTAGAGTTTTTAGTAGAATCCAGAACAGAAGCTGCTGTTAAAGGGTTAATTAGCACAGCACACAAAATATTACATAACTACAGGAATCAATCAGTCAATATTACAAAAGATTGGGAAGAGAGACTGGATAAGCAGTTCTCAAAGAAATAATGAAGGAATATATGTACGGCTCCTACATATGTAACAAAGTCTAGGTCTAGAAGATTTAGGTTCTTTGTTTGGAAGTGTTTGCATAGGTATTTTATACCCAAAGCAGATTCCAAAATGTTTTTCCTCAGGTAGACTGCAAATATTGGAGATGTGATGGGGAAGAAAGAGGTATTTGGGAAAATATTTTTTGGGAGAGTGTAATGCGTTGGCAGATTTTAAAAAATTCCCTGCATGCTACTCTACAGAAATACTAGGTGAGCAAATTGATGTAACTACGGAAATTATTTTATTTTTGAGCTGTGGTACAGAATCTGATTTGTCTAGAGATAGTAAGGCCTTGCTGAGTTTAATTCTGGTGGCTGCCACAATACCAGTTACTAGAAAATGGAAATAATAGTCTAAACCAACTGTACTAGAAATAGTGAATTTAGTAACATAGATAAAACAACTGGAAGTGGGATCTTTAGAAAAGGGTAGGGGCAAATTACATTAAAAAATGGGAATTGTTGGAATAATACATGCAGAGTAATGTTTTGGAGGAGGAATGATGTTTAAGGGAAGGCATGAATTTAATTAACTTTATAATGTTTGACTGACAATGACTGTCAATATGGTTTGTTTTCATTTATACAAATGTATGATTGCCTATGTCATAAGTGATAATTTAATACAGATGTTTCTTGCTTAAAAAAAAAACAAATTTATGATTATCTTCTTCCCACTACCTTTGCCAACTCCCTACAATTCTTTCAGAAAGACTTTGTCATTGCTTTCACTCTTGGAAAATGATAACTTCAGGCACTAATCATCATTCAAAATGGGCACAGAAAGTTTCACCTGGCATCCCCCAAGTATCCCAAGCCAACATCACCTGGTTCTACTAACCTTAATAGAGCTACACCATCAGGTGAACCATCATTCCATGCTCCTCCCTGAACCAAGAAAAGAGGGTACAAGGAGTCCCACTTTGGACTCATCCACCCTCAACACTTTCCTAAAAATGCCAAAATGCAACACGTTATCCCCCCAAAGTTTATATCCTACGAGTTTTCATAGGCTTATTTGGAACCTTTGATCTAAAGGATGCTTACCCTTCATATTCCTATCCATCCAAACAGCAAACTAAGTTTGTGTGTGCTGAAATTTCATTTTCAATTTACCTCTTTGCCCTTTATCCTTTCTGCAGCTCCAAGACTATTTACAAAATAACTCGTCCTCTTGGTAGCATTCTGCAGACTCCAAGATATTCACATATTCCCTTATATAGACAATCTTTTGATCTAGGCTACTTCAACTAAATAAATGTGTAGAACCACCAATTACAACAGATTGCTTTCTTCAGCTAGGTTTTACTCTAAACCTGAAAAAATCCACCCTTTAGCCATTTCAGAACCTTTTTTATACACTAGAATATCAGCTGCACACTTCCAGCATGATGGTCATTCTTCCTCAGGAAAATAAATTATGTACTCACCATAACGTTCCATCTGTGTTGTCCATTTTCATTCTTCCTCAACAATTGGGTTTAGATCCAATCTTCAGATCTGACTCAGCCAATTCTTCCAGATAGTAGAATACCTGAACTCTCAAGCTACTCCCTTTACCCATAATGTCACACCAACCTATCATACCTCAGATCTAGTTTGCTGCCCACAGATTTACAAAGTAGTGGAACTTAAGAAAAGAATGGGAGCTGGAGCTCAAACAAGGAACAGAGGTTCCTCCAATACTCTTCAATCTCTCCAGGAGTAACAAGGAGGGGATAGGTGGGCGGAAAGTTGAGGAAGAATGAAAATGGACAACACAGATGGAAAGTTATGGTGAGTAAATTTTTTACATGTTGTCATCTTCATTCATTCAACAGTTGGGACAGAGTCCCCAGCTACCTAAATCCCAGGAGGACTCTAAGGAAGGATATTCCATTGCACAGCTGAGCTAAAGGCTGCTCTTTCCCTAGAGACGAGATCCAATTTGTAATGAGCAATAAAGGTATGAGGATTAGCCCAAGTTGCAGCCACACAAACATAAGCAAAGATACAGACAAAAAGGCTAACAAAGTCACCACTGACCTATTTGGTAAAGGCAAACTCACTTTCTCATAAACAAAAGTAATATAGTCAATCAGTTAACCATTTGGCAAAGGTCACTTTAGATGCTGGTTTGCCTAGTTCTGAATCAGAAAAAGAAACAATTGATGTTATGTGGTCCTATCTTGCCTACATTCATTACTGACTCGGCCGACTTATTTTCTAGCACAAAGTCTCTAATTGGCTGGGCTAACCGGTATCCCAGGATGCACCTCGCCCCAACCCCCAGATCTAGTTTGCCGCTCGTTGAGTTAGGACGTAGTCTCGAGCTTGGCTGTGGCTAAGTACACTTTTACTAAACTTTCTAAAGTTTTGTACTTCTCTTTTAAACAAAAAAGCTATTCTCATAGCTATATTGTGTTTTGTGTGTGTTTGAGCCTGTTCGGTTAGTTTTTTTGGAGAGTGTGTGTGGTTTCCCTTGTGTTTGGCGGGCTAGGCCCATTTAATTTAGGGGGACCTAGTCCTCTCCTTCGCTTTCGTTCTATAGTGTGTTCTGTTGTCAGTTCCTTTTCCTAGGGAACGTTTAAATTAGAGTTAATGTGTCCAGTAGTGTTTCCCGCCTTCCTCCTGTTGTTGAGTGTTTGGATATTGTTGGACATGTCGAAAGAGCAGAAGGAACATAAACCCTCCGGGTTTAAAAAAATGCTCTTAATATGCTTATAAAATGTCTGTTACAGATGGGCATACCATCTGTGTTTATTGCCTTAGTGCAATTCATTTACAAGAATCATGCAGTGTCTGCCATTACTTCAGCTCCAGGGTGCTGCAGGAAAGGAAAAATAAACTGCTTTTGAAGGGCATAGTCAAGCCCGCTTTTGAAGAGGATCTAAAGTCTGCTTCTTCTACTGGCAAGTCTAAATCTACCAGAACTAAGAAAGATCTCCGGCTCCATCTAGTTCTTCGGTGCCCCCGGAGAAGATTTTGAAAATAGTTACAACCTCCTCGGCTACTTTGGCTTTGGAGCCGGAGGACAAGAGCTCTGTTTTGGATACTGCCTCCTCGGCTCCATTGTCCTTGGGGCCGCAGGAGGTATCTGTGGTACTGGAGTCGACCTCGGCTCCAATAATTTTGGAGCCAATTCGGAGCCGGTCACTCAGTGTTAGACAGGAGTCCATAGGTAGGAGATCCTCATCTCTTTCAGTTTCCTCCAAATCCTCGAGGTTGTCTGATTTGGACGTGGATAGGGTGGATAGGGTGGTCCAGAGGCTCCTTCAGTCGCCGGTGTTAGCCAAATTGTTTTCGGCTCCAACCCAGTCGGCTCCAGAGCCTACCTCCTTGTCGGTACCGATGATTCCTTTTCCAAGCACCTCTGTGTCGTCGGAGCCAGAGTGTTTGGTGCAGAGTGATGTCCTTGCGCTGGCTCCGATACCCCTGGCGGGGTTATCGGAGCCATCGTCAGCTCCAACCATTTTGGTTCAGTCATCTGGTTTCGGCACTCGGGTTTCCTTGGTCGGGACTTCTGTCAGCCCCATGTCTCCCTCTCGGCGCTTCGGCTAGGGGGACCCCGACTCCGGTTGTGGTCTCTGAGACGGGTCAGTCCTCGGATTCGGGGGGCCCGCCTTCGAGGCCATGAGGAGCGCACTAGACAGGTCGTCAGTAACATCACTTAGATCTGTCACTCCGTCCCCATACACCCTGGCTAGAGCCTCTGATGCCCCCCTATCGGTGGACAGCAGAGCTCGAAGGCCTGAGGACACCCCCATGAGTGGTCCCCAACTTTGAGGGCCCCTCAGAGTCTGTGCCTGAGAAGCCTCCCAGGAAGAAGTTGTGCAAGAGGAAGCACATAGACTCCCCAAGACAAGTCCATCACCTCGGATACCGACCTCGAAGATGCAGAGGGGTCCCCCAAGTCGTCCTCCGATGATGTCTCTTTCTCCGACATCCTGGAGATATTGAGGCAGAGAGGCGACTGGCCTTCCAAGCCCCCCTCTGAGGAGGAGTCAGTATTCCTCAAGGCCTTCGGAGCTCGACCTTCCGCCTCCTGGGTGTCTCCACCCTTCGATGAACTCTTAGATCTGATTTGTCGAAGGGTGTGGGAGCACCCTGATTCCGTGGAACTGGTGCCCAGTCGTCCGAATAAGTTCCTGTCTGCTCCCACAGGGAAAGAGTTCTTGACAAAAGGGGTCCCTGTAGATGCCATGGTGGTGGCGTCAGCCACTCAGCAGGAAGTTGCAGAGGCTTCTTCTTCCGTCCATCCTCCTAACAAGGAGTCCAGGAGTATGGATCGGTATGGGAAGCATACCCAGTCTTCAGCGACCTTTACACTGCGGTCACTGAATTACCTTTGTCACTTTACTCGGCTCCAGAGAGATCTCCTCAAAGAGTTGGGAGATACCTTGACGGGTAACATGCCTGAGGTGGTAGCGCAGACTGTTAACACCCAGTTGTCTACCCTTGGTTCCATTGTCAACTCGTCCATGAGGCTCATATCTTATGCAGCAGAAGGAGCAAGTAGGGCAGCTAGTTCAGGTTTGGCTCTTAGGAGGCAAGCCTGGATGCGCCTATGTCACTTCGCGGAGGCCTTCAAGTCTTCCTTCACTGACGCCCCCTTCGATAGGTCCTCTCTTTTCGGACCCAAAGTGAAAGACACCCTTACCAGATGTGAGCAGGAGGGTAAGACTATCTGCCGTAGGAGCCCGTTTTTCTCTTCCCTCTAGGCCTTATCCCAAGGCTCAGAGAGGAGGGAAGATGTGGTTCAAGAAGTCACAAAAGTCTTTCCTCGCCACTCATGGTGAGCCCCCCTCCAGAGGCAGAGGAGGGGGGGAATTATTCTGGAAGACGTCGTCCTAGGGGCAGAGGAGGCCCCCGCAATTTGGGAGACCACGACTCCTTTCGCGGATCTTCCTATCAGCATCCCTGAGGGATCGCCAGACTGTGCTATTCCGGAGCCAGTCGGGGGCCGTTTTTCGAGGCATCCTCAAGCCTGGGAGAGCATCACTCAGGATCGATGGGTGCTTCGAAGAATTACCGGAGGTTACACCATTCCCTTTGCTTCACCCCCCCCCCAATCAAAAAAATCTCGGACGTTCCACCCAGTCAAAGGGATCAAGCAGCACTAGAGATTTCAAAGCTGCTAAGAAAAGGAGTCATCCAACCGGTCCCCTCAGACCAGATCGGATCAGGAACTTACTCAAGACTCTTTTTGGTGCCGAAAAAACCAGGGCACCTGAGACCCATTCTGGATCTCAGCCAACTGAATCACTACGTCCTGAAGTCCAAATTCTGAATGGTCACTCTTCAATCCATCTTCCCATTGCTGGGAGAGGGAGTATGGATGTGCTCCATCGACCTCAAGGATGCCTATTACCACATCAAGATAAACAAGGCATCCAGGAATCATTTACGCTTCCGGCTGGGAGCCAGTCATTTCCAGTTTCGAGCCCTGCCCTTTGGTCTCACCACAGCCCCCAGGGTGTTTACCAAGTGTTTGGCAGTGGTGACAGCTCACCCAAGATGTCTAGGATTCCAGGTGTTTCCTTACCTGGATGACTGGCTCCTTATCACCCCCACCAGGCATCTCCTCATTCAAGCCAGGGAGGCTACCATAACCCTTTACCAAAGGCAAGGAATTACATTAAACTGGGAAAAATCTGCCTTGCTGCCCTCACAGCGTGTTATATTTATAGGCGCAGAGCTAGACTCTGTTCAAATGAGGGCCTTTCTACCTCTAGAAAGGATAACAGTGTTGCAATCTCAGGTCCAAGCTTTGTTGCCCCGCAAGAAGGTTCAAGCCAGGTTAGTTCTTCAGCTATTGGGATTCATGGCGGCAACCATCATGCTAGTGCCCTTAGCCAGGCTACACATGCAGATCCTCCAGTGGCTCCTTTCAGTCCAGTGGTCCTTTCAAAAATTCCCTCTCTCTCATCCAATTCTCCTCAAGGAACAATGCAGACAGGATCTCCGTTGGTGGCTATGTTCCTCCAACCTGGACAAGGGGAGGAATCTAGTTCCTTTGTCTCCTGCTGCCACAGTAACCGCAGACACCTCCCAGATAGGGTGGGGGGGGGCATTATCTGGGCAGAACGGTCCAAGGCACGTGGCAGGATCACGAGGTACACTTACACATCAATGTCCTAGAGATGAGAGCAGTGCTATTAGCGTTGCAAGCACTCCAGAGCTCTTTTCCCCGGGGAACGATTGCTATTCACTCGGATAGCATGTCAGTGGTGTGGTACCTGAACAAGCAAGGAGGAACCAAGTCTTACCCCCTTTGCAGAGAAGCTATGAGAGTGTGGAATTGGGCAGTGTCTTCCCAATGGTTTCTAGTGGCAACGCACATTCCGGGAAAATCCAACATGATAACAGACAGGCCAAGCAGAGCTATTCTGATGCCTTACGAGTGGTCTCTGAACAACCGAGTTGTGACTCGGATACTCAGCAGGTGAGGTCAGCCTTGCTGCGATCTCTTTGCCAGTCCTCTCAATACCAAATGCAGCAACTACTTCACCCTGATCCCCCCACAGGGGGAGTCACCCAGGGACGCACTAGTCCACAGTTGGCCTCCTGGTCTGCTCTATGCCTTTCCTCCATTTCCTCTGTTACCAAGATTGATTCAGAAAGCCATTTACTTGGGAAGCAAGATGATTCTAATTGCTCCACACTCGCCCTGCCAAGTCTGGTTCCCCTTCCTTCAGCGGTACACAGTGGATGGTCCTTGGACTCTGGATCCAGTGCCAGACCCATTGACTCACATGTCGGGACAGTTCCACCCCTCCCTACAGTCCCTCAGGTTGACAGCCTGGCTGCTCCACTTCCATCATTAGTTAGACTACATTCCCTTTCGCCTGAGGCGGTGCATATCCTATTGTCGTCTCAAGTCCTCCACCAGAAGAATTTACTCCAGCAAATGGAAGAGATTTTCCACCTGGGCTCAGGCCCAAGGCCTGGACCCTTTCACAGCCCCCATATCGGTGGTCTTAGACTTTTTAGCTATGCTCTTCCGATGGGGCTCCGCTTCCTCGACCACTAAGGTGCAGCTGGCAGCCATTTCTAACTTCCATGTATCCAACGAGCCCCCTCTTATGGGCCATAAACTTTGCAAGGCCTTTTTGAAAGGAGCCTGGTTACTTCGCCCTCCTGTGTCAGAACCCGTCATGCCATGGGATTTAAATCTGGTGTTGCAAGCCATCACTTGTCCACCCTTAGAGCCGGCTGCCAATTGCGAACTAAAATTCTTATCCTGGAAGACTGTGTTCTTGGTGGCCATCACTTCGGCTAGAAGAGTATCAGAACTTCAGGCGTTGTCCATTAAGCCCCTGTATTTGATCTTTCATAAGGACTGGGTATCCTTGAGACTTAATCGGTCCTTCCTCCCTAAGGTGTCTTCCACATTTAACCTCCATTAATCCATTGAGTTACCTGTGTTTTTTCCAAACTTCTCCAACAAAGCAGAGTTCAAATTTCATCAACTGGATGTGCATAGACAACTGAGATTCTATTTACACAGGACGAAACATGTAAGAAAATCTGATTAATTGTTTGTGTCCTTCTCAGAGAATAGAATGGGTGACCCTGTTTCCAAGTGAACAATTTCTAAGTGGATTAAGGATTGCATTTCCTTTATTTACTCATCAGCAGGCAGAAATTTACCATTCCCAGTTAAGGCTCATTCCACCATGGCATTCTCGACTTCAATAGCGTATCATGCCAGGCTTTCCTTGGACGACATTTGTGCAGCGGCCACCTGGGCTTCTCATCATACCTTTATCTCTCATTACAAGCTGGACGTGGCATCTAGAGACCGGGCTTCCTTTGGCTCCACGGTTCTCAGGAGTATTTTCCTATGAGCATCCCAGGTTAGAAGTGCTAGGGACGCTGTCCCATCAGTAATGAATGTAGGCGAGATAGGACCACATAACATCAGTTAGTTATGTACTCACTATAACGATTGATGTATGTGGTCCATCTCACCTACATTCTTACGTACTCTCCCACCTGCCCCCTTCCTGAAGGATTTGGAGGAAAATTGCTCTGAGACCCTTCAAAATTGGTTTTTATTCCTTTTTCCCGGTGGGTGATATTCCTCTTAGTGAGGTTTATGTATGTAGAGTGACTGCGATGTATGCAAACAAGATCTGGGGGTTGGGGCGAGGTGCATCCTGGGATACCGGTCAGCCCAGCCAATTAGAGACTTTGTGCTAGAAAATAGTCGGCCGAGTCGGAGCCGATTCTCTGCTCAGAACCCATCAGTAATGAATGTAGGCAAGATGGACCACATACATCGATCGTTATGGTGAATACATAACGAACTGTTCAGATTTTCTCATGATCTTTTACAAACAAAACTGTGGACATCCAAAAGATGCAACATATTCCCATTTGAAAAGTTAGTAAAGAAGATTGATGACCTGATTAACATTAGATTCTGACACCACCTTTGGTAAAAAGGAAAGACTGGTCTGTAAAGAAACCCTATCCTTGTGAAAAATTAAACAAGGTTTAGAAGACGGTGCTTGAACGTTCAGACACTCTTCTGGCAATAGTGATAGCAACTAGGAAGACAGTTTTCCAGATCAAAAACTTCATATCAGAAAACTTAGTTGATGGTTCAAATGGGGTTGACTCAAGGTCTGAATAACATTTAAATCTCGAAGAATAAAATCCCTTAAAGGAGGTCTAACTAGTTTGGTCTCACAGAGGCTTTGCAAAACTTGGAGAAAGTTAAGTAGAATTATTTACTCCTATATGAAAGTTGGAAATGGCTGCTAATTGTACTAATAGTTGAGGGGCTAGCACCCTCTCTGAAAACTGTAGCTAAAAAGTAAAAAAACTTTAAAAATCAGAGCTGAAAAGGGGTCTAAATTATTTCTATGGATCCAAAAAACAAATCCCTTCCATTTACTTTAGTAAACTTTTCTAGTGAAACCTTTATGGGAAAACAACAGAAGATGGCAGACAGGACAGGAGAGCCTGGGCTGTCTAGCAATCAATGGAACTGGAGAAACCATGAGGTCAATTTGAGACCTGAAATGTGTGGATGAGTCATGCCAGTCGGGTGAGACAGGAGGTCTGGAGCTGGATCCAGAATCTAGGGCAAATGTAGAAGATGATGCCAAAGGAAGGGAACCCAGATCTGACAAGGTCAGTAAGGGCACGGAGGATAACTATGCTCTTCAAATCGAGATGCTTTCTGGATAAATTTGGTAATGGGGGGTAAGCAAAACGAAAACTAGAGGGCCAAGCAGGAAGTAGAGTGTGTCTCGAGGACTTCCCCCACTGGGCGGGGGGGGGGGGGTTAGGGCAATGAACCTGGTCTACTTGCTGAAGGGAAGATACAAAGAAAGAGCAGCATGGTTGACCTCATTGACAGAAAATCATTTCTGCCACACTGATATTGAGAGATCACTCATGAGGCATCAAAATGGACCCGTTTAACTTGTTTGCAATCACGTTGTACTTCCCCAGATGTGCATTGCTATCAGAAAGCGATTGGAGGAGATTGCTCACTGCCATACTCTCCCAGCTTCTCAGCAAAGAGGGTAAAATCTAGTTCCCCCTTGCTTGTTGATGTATACCAGACCACAGACATTGTCCCATCTGAATAGAGTATCTTGATAGGTCTGCAACACCAGAAGGACAGCTCTCATTTTCAGGACAATGATATGTATGCTGGCCTCTTCAGGTGACCATGTGTCTTGGAATATCCTCTTCATGCAATGCCTCTGCCCCACTCCATGTGTGGCCTCAAACTGAAGGAGAACAAAGGGACACTTCATATATTTGATTGGAGTGGATCTACCAGAGAAAGTAATTCTTGCAAGCTTGAGTTATCTTGACTGGCCTGGATAATGGTTGTTGGAGTCGGCTACCCTTCAGTCTATTTCTAATTCATCCATGACACTTATCTCTCATGCTGCTGAAGGTACCTCATGGGTGGCCAGCGGTACAAAGGTGACTACCACTGACAGATACCAAGGCTTGAAGTATCAGATGTGCTGAAAGAGAAGAATTCTGAATAACTTTTTTGACCTGGAAATGAACAGCTTGAATCAGAGACACAGGGAGAAGAAGCTATTTGAATGTATTAAAATCAGCAGTGACAAATCTGAGTTGGACTAAGATTTGTTCGAACTGATGGCTATCCCCATATGAAAGCACAGCTGAAGTAAAGTAGTCCTTTGCCTGAAATAGTTGATGCCTGGTCGGAATGGTCAGAAGCCAGTCGTCCAGGTATGGAAACATTCAGAATCTCAACAGTCTCAGGTGAGCTGCTACTACTGCCACACACTTGTTGTACACCATGGGGGCTGTGGTGAGACCAAAGGGCAGAGCTCTGAATTGGTACTGATTGCCTCCCAGCTGGAAGTGCAAATATCTTCTCAACTGCCTGTTCATTCTGATGTGATAGTACGCATCCTGAAGATCTGTCGAGCACATCCAGTTGTCCTTGTGCAGAAATGGCAAAATGTACTGAATTGTAGATATGGAATTTTGCATGCTGAACCGATTGATTTAGTTTGCTGAGATCCAAAGCTGGTTTCCAGTCCACTGTCTTTTTTTGGCACCAAAAAGAATCTTGAATAAATTCTGGACTCACTCTGGTCTGGGGAGACCGCTTGAATGACTTTTTTTTTTTCTATTTAGCAGCTTGTTTATACTACTGCTGCTGCTTCCCTCTGACTGGGTGGAACAGTGAGGATTTTCTTTGAAATTGCTGGAGGGGATGAGGAAATGGTGCACTATAACATCTGGATATTATCCTCTATACCCATGAATCTTTTGTGATTTCTAATCAGGCTCTCTGGTGCAGGGAAAGATGACCCCCGACTGCCTCCAAAGATGGACAGTCAGGCCTCCTTTCAGGAGTGCTGATAGGATCGGTCAAAGAAGGAATTTCTAGAAACTTGATTTGAGTTCCCCCCTCTGCCCCTAGGTAAACTCTCTCTCCACATGGATCTTGAAAGGGACCCTGGGATTTCTTAAACCACATTTTTCTACCACCTCACTGGTTTCTAGAAAACGACCAATGACTAGAAAAACGTACACCCACAGCAGACAGCGTTTTCTCTCCCTGTTCTCACCTGGAGTGTGTGCCTTTCACTTTGGGGACAAATCATGAGGTTCCATCAAAGGGTGCACTGACAAATGAAGATCTGTTGGGTTTTGCAACATGATGTAAATGCATCCAGGCAGGTCTCCTAATGGAAATGCCTGAACCTGCCAACCACAAGGTACCTTCAGCAGCATGAGATAAAAGTGTCATGGATGAATTAGAAATAGACTGAAGGGTAGCCAACTCCAAGGAAACAGTACTCCCTTCCTCGAAGCATATGGTCCCAGAGAGAGATTTGGAAAGCTCCTTGATCAAATCTCGTTGAAGTCTTGTGCAATGTGCCAAATAATTCAGTGAACCAAGAGCGTAGGTTGCTGAAGCATAGACACGCTTCCCAAATCTGTCCAGTGCCCTAGACTCCTTGTTAGGAGAGTGGAAAGAGCAGTGGCGGCTGGTGACTTCAAATCAAAGGGGGGCTGCAGGAGATAGCGGAATGGGTGGGGTCAATGGGAAGGGGTGCGGCCAACTAGAAAGGGGAGGAGCTATGCTCAAAACCACAAAAACTAACTTTAATTAAATATGCTGCCCTGGGTGCCAAACCCTCATTATGAGAGTCAAGACAAATGAAGTGTAAAAGAATAAAAATATTTCAATGCATTGGCTGCATGACAGCTTACTTAATATCTAGATGGAAACAAAAAGGTTGTGAGGCATGAAAAAATAAATTACTTTTTAAATACATTACTGGAATGCCAGTCAAAATCAAGTATAAGAAAAACAAGCAGCACTCGACTCAAACCGCTTCTCCTTGCACTGCAGTTCTAATTATAATTTATATTCAGCTTTATTAAAGTACCAAGTAACATGCTGAAAGTAGCAATCTCTGTGATGCCCCCACTCATAAAAATGTTTCTTATCCAAAAAAGACCTGCTGCCTGACAACTATCTACTTGTTTCATGGGGAAAACATGATCAAAGTAAAAAAATGAAAAGCAAACAAGAAACAAGCTCAAGATACATTGCTTAAAGGATTACTGTACAGGTTATGGACCACACATGAATGGCATTCTGTTTAGTTTACGGGTAAAGCCCTCAGAGATCACTGGAAGTCTCCAACAAGTGCAATGAGCTTCTTAAAATAATGTAATCCTGTCCTTTGTTACAAATACTGTCATATGCATTTCAATACCAAACGCTTATACATTATCTAGTTAAGTATTCTCTGCATGCAGCAGAAAGGCTTCAATGTTGGCAATTCTTTAACAGTATGCTTATTAAAGCTTACTTGCATGTTATGATCTCAGACAAGCTTACCTGATGGTCATTAAAGCATTGCTACTTAAAACACAGAGCAACAGGCACTTTGAGTAATAAGCATAAATCAACAGTACAAAAATATGACAGAAATCAGACCATTCTGCAAAATCAAAAACAGATAAAAAGCCACTGTAGTACTTGTGTCTACCTTGGATGGGAGGATACCCTGCACATTTACACTGCATAACTTGCTCCTTGCCTTGCTTGGACACATCCAGAGTCACTACATGGGGGAGTGGGGTGCAACAAGTATGTCACAATTTGAAATGTCTCTGGCTGACTGGGATGGCCCTGACACATTTGTCATACCTCTCACCCTCAGAGCAAGAAATCTGAGCAAAGCCATACAAAGAAGTGGGACAAAGGCTCAAAAATAAGGACAATTTTTAAATATTGCTCTTATAAACTTAGAAAAATAATAGAATAGTAGGTCTTGCATTAGTATGAATTTTCTGAAGGATATGAAATCTGAAACTCAAATGTCTGTCATTATTTTCTAATTTCAGTCTTTAATGATTTACCACTAATTTGCCAAAAAAAAACAACACAATTTTATGAAAAATCGACCAAAAATGTGATGCAAAAATATAAAATAGCCACACAATACAGCTGGGAACCTGTCAAAGAAGGGACACTTTTTTATTAGTACTGCTAACTTGAGCAGCTGACAAAATAAAAGAATCTACATGCATTTCTGAAATAAAAGTAATCTATAACTCTGATTATTAAAGTTATTTCTTAATTGTAAACCCTCCATGTTTTCTTCCAAAATTGCTATTTTGCGGAGGGATTATTAGGGGAAGAGCAACATTTTGAGCCAACTTCGGGGACAGTTGAGAGGTTTGGCTATGCCTAATTCTATAAAGCAATTTATTTGCATGTACCTCTCAACCTGTTAATGCAATAAATCTGGACAAGGCCAAATATATATATATTGGGGGAACATATAAACAGTACTAAAAATTGCTCTTGTATAAACTGTGACAGTTGATAGAATAACAGGTCTTACTTTAGCATGCATTTTTCTGAAGGTTATGAAGTCTGAAACTCAGTGTGTCATTATTTAGTGACTTCATTCCTAAATGATTTTCCAGAAAAAACACAAATTTTATGAGGAACAAACCAAAAATAAGAAGCAAAAATCTATTCATTCTGTGAAAATCTAGACAGTTGGGAGATATAGTTCAGCTGGGGCTGTCTGAGTTTGCTGCCCTTCACCCTCAGAAAATCATGGTCGAATGGAGCCCTCCCCCCCCTGCAGCCATTCCAATGATCCATTACTTGGCTATTTCATTCCATTTACCATAAACACTAATGTGCATACTGCTTGACTTCTATGATGATTTGGATTTCATTTGAAAGTTTTATTTTGCATTTTACAGCACAAACACTAAGATATCTGCTAAATAAAGCAATGCAGTCTCACAATGAAAACAGGCTTACTGTTAAAAACTTCTCTGCCCTTGAAACTCACATTCAATGAAACAGCATTGAAAGCCACATTCAAAGAAAATACATTTTGCCAGTGGCAGATAAAGATTAACTTTGGGCTGTTTTCAAATGATAGGCCCCTTGCACATGAAACATACATGTGCTCTTTGATACACCTTCCTGACTGTACTAAATTATATTCCTTGTACAATACAATACAGTTGTTAGACAGCATTTTAAATTTATTGTTTTGAACATTTTTCCAGTAAACAATGAAACAAAATGCATGCGCCAATGACAAAACTACCCAGTTCAGGACATTTTCATCATAAAACTTTACTCAACCTTCTACAGTCCACCAGTATCAGTAAATATGCACAATCTCTGAAGTAGTAAAAGTCATCTAAATAATTACACATTAACGAAATCTGTAACAATGAAGAGGTTGCTGCTAGCAAACAACTTTATATGTCATTGTTTATTCATCTACAAATAAAGTGCCTGTTGCCCTTGAGGAATAAATTGCCTATGTTGCATGCATTAAAAAAAATGATAAAAGCTAGTAATACCGCAATAGGGACTGTATAGCAAACTGATAACAGGTTCATAGTTACTACTCTAGGTATCTTTGCCAAAAAGGACTGCAGCATCCACCCACTTTACAACACAGTACAGTATCAGCAATGCATCTATCTACTGTGAGAGTAGAACCCACAGCCTTCTGCATCAAAAGCAAGTACATTACCTGTTGTGCTATTAACAATGCAAGCAGACTCTGAATAAGCAGGACTAAAGTTTTGTTCCCCTGCAGCTCTCAGCTCCTTGTAAAATCTACTCGACATTGCAGTTGTATCTTTGAACTTTGCAGCACAAGAAATCTGCAAAAAGCCAACATTTATTGGGGGGGGGACAAAAGCCCAAAAAACAGGGACACATTTTAAAAATTGCTTGTATAATGTTGGAAAGTTGCTAGAATAAAATGCTGTGTTACCACCATACATTTCACTGCTACATCTTTAACCCTGGGGACCCTGTGCAAAACAGTCAGAGAAAGATACCACTATGCCAAATCAGCTGTTTTGTGAAAGAGAGGATGACAAACTTAAATGGCTACCATTTAGTGAATTCAGTTCTCACCATAGCTGTCAACCTCTTGGCACAAAACACCTGAACAAAGCCAATAATGGGGGGAATACAGCCCTCAAACATATTCAGTGAATTCAGTTCTCACTACAGCTCTCAACCTCTTAACAAAAAACATGTGGACAAAGCCAGTAAAGGGGGGGAATACAGCCCCCAAACATTAAATGAATTCAGTTCTCACCATAGATAACTCTCAACCTTAGCACAAAATACCTGGACAAAGCCAATAATGGGGGAATACAGTCCCAAAAATAGGGACAAATTTCAAATATCCATGTTATAAACTTGCAAAACTGTTCTAACAGTTGTCTGTTACCATGTACTTTCTGAAGAATATGAAGTCTGAAATTCAAATGCCTGTTATTTTTAAACATTTAACCAGGAAACTAGTCTGACTTGGAACAAAAGACAATTTTCAGCAGAGCAGGGAGAAATGCCAGACACATCTTTGTAAGATGGGAGGACATGCAGACACCACAAAGAATGCACCCCAGCAAGAATCAAACCAGAGAACCTGTAGCTGTTAGGCAGCAATGCTACCAGTGCACCACTGCACTACAGACGTTGCAAGGAAAAATGTAGATACAGAAAAGTACAGTTTTGTACCTACCATAAATGTAGATGTTCGAGGATCCACATTGCTGCAGTCCTTACTATTGGGTAGTCCGCTGTCCAGTCGGCCCGAATACCAGAGTATATGGCTGACGTCGGTCAGGGCGCATTAGACTGACGTCAGTACGTCAGGGTACTAATGCGCATGACCGACGTCATATCCTCAGTCTTTTCTTGCCCCAGATGTCAGAAGACCCTAAAAAGACAAGGCCCAAAATACCTGCACCAAAATTATGTACAATATATACAAAAATATATACAAAAATATCAACATATAACCTCACCTACACAACCACCCCTAAACACAGAGGGGAAGGAGGGAGGGTAAATTGGACTGCAGCAATGTGGATCCTCGAACATCTACATTTATGGTAGGTACAAAACTGTACTATGTTCTTCGTTCCACATTGCTGCAGTCCTTACTATTGGGTAGAATCCCAAAGCAGAGGTAAGGGAGGCTGGCAAATCATAAAGAAGTAGGAGCTGACAACATGCCTTGCAAAACAGCTGTGGCCTAGACTTAGAGTAGATAGGAAGGTGATAATGCTTAGAGAAAGTATGCACTGAACTCCAAGTAGCTGCCTCCAAAATATCCTTAGTTGCCACCCCCCTTAGAAATGCTGTTGAAGTGGCAGTAGCCCTAGTGGAATGAGGCCTAATCCCAGCTGGAATCTCCTTGCCATGATGGGAATAACAAAATGCAATGCAAAACCCAATCCACCTAGAAATAGTTTGTTTTGACACAGGCTTGCCCTGCGAACTCAAAGCAAAAGAAACAAACAACTGCTGAGACTGCCTAAAATCCTTAGTCCTGCTTAAATAATAACGCAATTGCCTGTGTACATCTAAAGTATGCAAAATCTTTTCCCCTTTATTTTGGGGGTCTGCATAAAAGTAGGCAAATGAATAGTTTGGTTTAAAGCCACACTAGAAACCACCTTAGGCATAAAGGAAGGATTAGTGCGTAATGATACCCTATCCTTATGGAAAATCAAAAGGGCTCTACTGCCATAAGGGCCTGCAACTCAGACACCCTTCTTGCAGAAGTAATAGCCAACAGAAAAGCAGTCTTCCATGACAAGTATTTCAATTCAGCAGTAGCCGCAGGCTCAAAAGGTTGTAGAGTAAGTTTTTCCAACACAAAATTGAGATCCCAAGCAGGAGTAGGAGCTCTACGTGGGGTCTTATATTCTTTGCCCCTCTAAGAAACTGCTTGAACAAAGGATGCGAAAACAATGGTGGGTCACAATCATAGTGAGCTGAAATTGCTGCAGCATGAATCTTAATGGAAGAGAAGGACAAACCTTTGTCCAATAACTCAGTAAGATATTGAAGAGCCACACTCAAATTAGGCTCAGAAATCTCCAAATTCTTTGCTGTACTCCAAAATAAAAATCTCTTCCATTTTTCTCGTACACTTTCCTTGTACTAGGTCTTCTAGCTTCCATAATCACATTTAAAACTTGTTGAGGAAGTTGAGACCTGCTGTGTTTCAACACAGAATATGCCAGGCTGTTAGATGAAGAGAGTGAAGCTTGACATTGAGCAGATGACCGTCCTTCTGAGATAACAGATGAGGAATCAAAGGTAAAGGCCATGGAGGCTTCCTTACCAGACTCCTTAGTAGTGGGTACCAGTGTTGCGAGGCCAATCTGGAGCTATCAAAATCATCCTTGGCTTGTCTTGTCTGACTTTTAATAGCACCTTTGGAAGAAGAGGCAGAGGTGGAAAGGCATACACATGAAGGTTTTTCCAACTGAAAGACAGAGCATCCACTTTCCAAGCTGTGCGATGAAACCCCTTTGTGCAAAACTTTGGCAGCTGGTGGTTTAGTGGAGAAGCGAACAGATCTATGTCTGGAGTTCCCCATGACACTGTCAATTTCTGAAATACATGAAGATCCAGTTTCCACTCGTGGGGATCCATGATTTGTCTGCTTAACACATCTGCTAAGGAGTTCTGTGCTCCTGGCAGAAACCTTGCCTGAAGAGTTAGTTGCAAGCTTAACGCAGTCTCCCATAAAATCATTGCTTGCCTGCATAGAGGATAAGAATGTGTTCCCCTTGCTTGTTGATGTACCACATGACAGTTGTGTTGTCTGTTAGAATCAACACCTGCCCTGGAAGAAGTAACTCCTTGAAAGCCATTAATGCAAACTGGACTGCTAACATCTCCTTCATGTTGATATGTAGATGCTGTAGTCTGGCAGGCCACTTGTCTTGTATCCACTTTCCATTGAGATGAGCTCCCAAGCAATGTCCGAGGCATCTGTCGTTAAAATCTGACTCGCCTCTGGCCGGGTCACAGAGAGTCCCTTGTTTAGGTGACATTCCTGAGCCCACCACAAAATTCTTTTTGAAGGCAAGGTATTATTTGAATGACAGTGTCCAAATCCTGGCAGTGCTGTGTCCATACATTTTGAGATACCATTGTAGCTTCCTCATATGCAGTTTGGCATTGGGAAGCACCAGAATACAAGATGCCATGAACCCTAATGCTTGAAGGACTGTCCTTGCAGTCAGCACGGACTGATGAGATAGTTGATGGAAGTAAAGTGATAGACTCTTTTGTTTGTCCGGGGTTAAAAAGGCCATCTGGGCTGCTGTATTCAGTCTCACACCCAGAAAGCACATGTCTTGAGAGGGTACTAGACTGGACTTTATTTCGTTCACAGAATACCCTAGGCATCTTAGCACTGCTATAACATATTCCAGATGCTGTAGAAGGTCTTCCTTTTCTTGAGCCAGAAGCAGGCAGTCGTCCAAGTAAGGATAGATTTGAATTCCTTGTAGCCTGAAGTAAGCTATCACTGGAGCCAGAACCTTTGTGAATACTCTGGGCAGTAGATAAGCCAAAGGGCAATGCAGAGAACTGATAATGAGAATTTCCAGCTCGAAACCGCAGATACTTCCTGCAACTTAGCCTTATAGGCACATGAAGGTAAGCTTCCTTGAGATCTAAAGTTACCATCCAGTGATCTTTGCCCAGCAGAGGTAAAAGCTGTTGTAACGTCAACATCTTGAACTTGGGAATGTCCAGATAAGTGTTGAGGAGAGATAAATCCAAAATTGGTCTCCACGTGTTCCCCTTCTTTGGTACTAGGAACAGGCGAGAATAAAATCCTAGGCCCCTTTCTGATACAGGGACTGGCTGAATGGCCCCCATCTGGAATAACTGAGAAATTTGCCTGTGAGCCTCTTTTCTTTGTGGAGGAGGAATGTCTGGCATGCCTTTGAAAGGGGGCAATGTATGGAAATAAAACCTGTAACCGTGGTGAATGATATCCAACACCCATCTGTCTTGAGTAATTAAATCCCAATTTTCTTTGAAAAGAGACAGTCTTCCTCCCAAAGGAGCTGCCAGACGAGAATCTACTGGCAGCTGAAAAGGCAGGTCATTGGGTCTGTTTACGAAAGGACTGACCCCTGCCCTCACCAGAAGTCTGAGCAGGTGAACTCCCTGTTCTAGGCCTAAAAGAACCTTGAGCTCTGCCCCTACCACGTCTAGACCTACCCCTAGACTGGGAATCATAAGCAGGATATGTCCACCCCTTAGCAGGCCAATTTCTACTAAACTTCGGTGGCTGCACCTGCAAAAAATCTTTAACAGTTTGCATAGACTTAGCTTTGTCCTCCATTTTCTTTAAAACTGCTTCCACAGGCGAACCAAACAACACATCAGACTGCAAAGGAGCATCCAAAATCCTTGTCTTAACATGCTCAGCTAAATTCTGATCCCTCAACCAGGCATGCCTGCGAATAACAGAACTAGTGGCAGCCACCCTCGAGGAGGCCTGTACAGCATCAAAACCACATTGCAAAGAATGCTTACCCACTTGTTCAGACACATGAACCAAATCCAGCAACTCTTTACACTCAATACCTTCCGCCAAAGCATCCACCTTAGAATTCAATTGTGAAAGGAGATAATTTTGATATTTTAGCATGTGAAACTGACAATTCAACGCTCTCATGGCTAGAGTGGAAGAAGTATACACTTTCTTTCCCCACCTATCCAAAGCCCTTGCCTCTTTATCAGTGGGAACAGGATTTTTAACCACAGAGGCCTTAACACCTTTAGGCCCCTGAGAAACAGTTTCTGGGTCCGCCCTAGGACTCTTAAACAAATACTTATGAGCTTCGGGCACCCTATAGTACCTATCAGGTTTAACAGGAGCAGGAGGCAAAGAGTCAGGGTTCAGGAAGCCTCTGCAAAAACATCTTCCACCACATTCAACACAGGAGGTATAGCTAAGGGCCTATGCTGGGGTAAAACAAGAATTCCCTAAGCCTTTTCCTGGAATCAGAGTAATCCTGGCCTTCCCATTTAAAGTGCTCCCTCATGGAATGCAGAGTCTCTGAAAATGAGAAATCCTCAGGAGGAGAAGCTGTAGGAGTGGAATCATCCACATCAGAATCAGAATAAGGAGGATACTCCTGCAAATCTTCCGCAGAAGACTCAGAAGCCTCTGAACACTGTTCAAAACTATCAAACTCGGTTCCACCCTAGGCCTCTTATCAGGAGGGGCATAGAACCTCTAATCATAGTAATCAAATCTTCTGCCATTTTAAGCATATGTTTCTTAGGTACAGAACCCGAAATGCTAGGAGAAGCCCCCACTGAAGCTGAACTTGGCCTACCTCTCAAAGAAGTTTTGGCAACAGAAGGAGAGGCTCTAACTACCTTGGGAAGAGAGGGAAGAACAGTTACCTGAGAAGCCCCTCAGCCTGGCCTACCTCCTGAGAAGGCACATCCTGTAACAGTAAAGTTTCTGCCTGAGACTCCATAGAAACTCCTGGCAAAACCTCTGGCTCCACTGAGCCTTCTAAAGAACCGGACGTCCGGGACTGCGGTTCATCAACCCTAGGCTTCGCTGTTTTGTCCTTGCGCTTCTTGGGCCGCGGGCGTCGGAGCATCCGGCGGCATTTTATAATTACAACGCTTCCCAAACACTAACCTGGCACAGTCTAACCTCCTCTTAATAGTGCGTTTGTTAAACCTAGCACAAGAGCGGCATCCAACAACGTCGTGCTCAGGCCCTAAACAAGGTATACACAAGGTATGGTAATCCCTATGAGGTATCTGTTTCCCACAAGAAATACAGTTATTCACTTTTTCTGACATCCGGTTAAATACTGAGGCAAGAAAAAACCAAAATGTTCCCCAACGGGGTACTTAGCCAACTCCGATTCGGTCTGAAACTCCGGTTTCGGAAATATTTCAGAACGCCAACCTGCACTCGCAAAACTGCTTCTGCATCGGACCATGCGGCAAAAAAGACTGAGGATATGACGTCGGTCATGCGCATTAGTACCCTGACGTACAGACGTCAGTCTAATGCGCCCTGACCGACGTCAGCCATATACTCTGGTATTCGGGCCGACTGGACAGCGGACTACCCAATAGTAAGGACTGCAGCAATGTGGAACGAAGAACATCCACAGATTTTATGAGGAACAGAACAAATATGAGGAAAAAAACCTGCAAATTTTTTTAGAAATGGTGGTGGATAAGGAATTCGGGTCCTTGCCACCTGCATCCAAGGTACAGGGTTTCAAGCCTGAGCATCTCTACCCACCAGTATATAGTAACTGGGGCATTTTACTTAGACAGAGACAGACAACACAGAGACAGACACACACAAACACACACAAACACACAGACACACACACACAGACACACACACACAGACAGACACACACAGACAGACACACACAGACAGACACACACAGACAGACAGACACAGACAGACACAGACAGACAGACACAGACAGACACAGACAGACACAGACAGACAGACACAGACAGACAGACACAGACAGACAGACACAGACAGACAGACACAGACAGACAGACACAGACAGACAGACAGACAGACAGACACAGACAGACAGACACAGACAGACACAGACAGACAGACACAGACAGACAGACAGACAGACAGACACAGACAGACACAGACAGACACAGACAGACACAGACAGACACAGACAGACACAGACAGACACAGACAGACACAGACAGACACACACAGACACACACAGACACACACAGACACACACAGACACACACAGACACACACAGACACAGACACACACACACAGACAGACACACACACCCTTTGTCCAGCGGTATAATTCCTGTTACAAAGCCTTCACTTACCTGCTGTAAATAAATGTCCTACCCATTGAACGAACAGCCAGCCAGCGACCAAACACCTACCCATTTCACGAACGAAGCAAGCAAGCCCACAATCCAGCCAGTGACCAAATCACCTACCTGAAGCAGTAATCTACAAATGAAGCCAAGCCTGCGCAATGAAAGTCCCGCGACAGCAGCTCACCCTCAGTCCTCATTGGTTCTGCCTGCAGCCGAAGCAGTCCGGAGCTCCTCTTCTGTGCGGTTATCACCGCACAGATTCCTGGGTATCTCACAGCAATAACTGCTGGGTACCTTTTTGTCTCTATCCAGACTGATGATAAAGGCAGTCTGAGTTCTTCTAATGTGTCTGCGCATGCGCAGAGGAGTCAGGACTCATGTTTTTTTTTTTCTTTTCCGTTTTCTAGTTTTAAAGATTTTTCTTTTGTTTTTTCTAGGTGGGAGGGCTGCAGTCCGGCAGTCTGATAGCATGAGCCACCCCTGGGAAAGAGGAACTTTGTGCTGCCAGTTCCTTTCTAGCGGCCGCCACTATGACCATGACATCAACGGGTACTCCTTTAGTCCAGTGAGGTCTATCTTTAGGTGGCACCAGGATCCTATCTGGTCTCTTAGGAATAGGCTCAGCTATGCCTGGTTTCTTTCATGCCAGATGAGAGACTAAATAAATGAGCTCATCGGGGGGCCAGAATCAACCAAGAGGTAGACAAGCCAGGCTGAAGGCCTCCAGAAATACTGATTCCATTTGGGAAATGTTATCGGAGGACCAATTACCTCTGTTTCAGGAGTTCTAAGATCTTTTCAAATGAGAAATCATCAGGTGGTGAGCTGGGTGGCCCTTCCCCATCATCAAATTCAGTGTCCTTAGTTAATGACTCTTGCAGAGCATCTAAGTGCCTCCTTTTGCACTTTCTCCTCTGAGAGACCTCCTTTGTGGGATGCTCCCGGGAGGTATCAGAAGAGGAAGATACCCTGCTGGGTGGCTGAGGCTGTTTTGGGCTGACTGTCCTGGTGGAGTGGATAAATGAGGCTCTGGACACAAAATTGACTGAGAATGAGAAGTCAGATCAGAGGTGCACATAGTTGTCTGAATTCTAAGTAAAGAGAATGCTCCACTACCTCGAAAGTGGAGTGCCTGGAAGAAGCAGGAACCTACAATTCTGACAAGGCAGGCAAGCAGATCATAGTCTCCCCGCTGTCCCACAGGCAAACCATCCAAGGAAGGAGGTGGAGCCAAGCTAACACCGACACTACAAGGGGAAAAGATGGCTCTGACAACTTCAGAGTCAAATCCAACACCTGGAGCAGATGCCGAATTTTTAGCTCTGAGAGTCATCTGGCTCCAAGGTATTCAGGGCTTGACAGCTCAGACACCATCGGAGTTGAAGGCGCCAATAACTTCAGATCCAAGGAAGACTACTCCAAGGCTTCTGGATCAAACAACCCTGAAACCAACGCATGGATAGGAGAAGGAGCTATAAGCCGACATGTACTTGGAGGAGGGTCTATGAACCCAATGGGGTCAGAGCTGAAAGGACTGCCATTTGAATTTGCGTCCTGAGGAACTTCCTCATCACCTTATCCACCATCTGCCAAGATCAAGGAGAGGAAGCTATGGGCAAAGGTCTCGAGCGATGACAGGGAGACTGCTCCAGAAAAGGTGACTGAAGCCTAAAAGTGATAGACTCTGATATTAAAGGTGGAGAATGGATCCAAGGAGAGTTTTCATATCTTGACTTCGGAGCCAATGCAGTCAGATCCAAATATTTAGCTAATTTAACTAGTGGCTCCAAGGATGGAGCAGAAGTCAAAACCAAATGGTGTTCAGGGGATCTCTTACGAGACTCTTTATAAACAGAATACTCCTTCTTTTCTTGCCTTTTGGGGGTCAGAGCCCCAGCAGCCATTGACGAAAGTTTAGAGGGGAAGTAAACACCTGAGGATAAGCTTATTCTTCCTGTCAAGCAGAGCACAAGAGTTGAATCCCTTACAAATATCACATAAGACCTAAACAATAAAGACACTGTGCGTGTGTCCGAATTAGGTATTTTGTGGGTCACATGCCACACATTTATTAAAGCCAGAGGGCTTATCTGACATTTTAAAGACAAAATTAAACTACAACAGAAAGACCTTTTTTAAACAAATAAATAAGAATGGAAAAAAAGAAGGGAAAATAATTACTAATGATGGCAATTAAGAGTACTACTGAAGTTCAAGAAAAAATGGAAAAGGTATTAATAGTACTCAAACAGTAGAAGGAGAAAAAGGAGAGCTGATGTGTGAAAAAGGGGCTAAAAGGAGGAAAGAGCAATAACTATAACAGAAAAGGTAACAGAAGTTAAACTTGCTGACTTGCGAGAGTTAAATGAAAAGGAAATATATTCAAAACTTGAGAGTCCTCAACGTACATCCAAGCACTATGGCGGCAAATGATATCTGAGGCATGTTAGGTTAGTGGGAAATTACAAGTAAAAGGAGGAGCTCGAGAGTTCAAGTATTCTATGATCCGGAAGAAGTGGCCAAGTTGGGTTCAAGGATAGGATCCAAACCCAACTGATGAGGAATAACTGAAAATTATATCAGATAAATCCATTTTGATTTCTTACTTCCTATCCCTCTCTTATCTGGAAATGATCTTTGCAAGAGAGATTCTGACAGCACTGGCATTTGTGGCATCAGCAATACAGACAATTCCTTTTGCCATGCTCCACATGAGGAAGATTCACTTTTACCACAAATCAATATATAGTTGACACAAAAGGCAGCACAGATCTAATTGCAAAAAAAAAAAAAAAAAATCTAGTACAAACCGACAGGAATGCCTGCTGTAAACTAAAACAAAACAAATGGGTTTACCAGAAATGTTTGAGTCTTAGGAACTCGAAGCTCAATGCCTTGCAGCCAGGAACTTCAGTGTCTAGTAGCTTGTAAAGGCTGCTTCTCGCACTCGGACTTGACTACACGTTCGCCTGAGGTGTGGCAGCCATACAGAGTGGAACCGGTCATATCTCACTCCAACACAGTAGGTGTTTTTTTTCACAAGGTAACTGTAGCAGCCACTGGGAAGAAGTGGGATGAGGTGGAAATGCAGGATGTAGCAAATGGGAAGTGGATTTAAGTTGAGAGCGAGAGTGTGGGGCAGTTTTAGAGTTAGGGAACAATAGGAAATTTAGCATTAAGGTGCGGAAGGGTAGTTTTAAGTTTAGGGAGCAAGAGAGGAGTTTAGGGTTAGGAAGTAACAGTGGAGTTTTAGGGACCAATTGAGGACTTCAGGGTTTGGTGGAGTAGAGTTTTAGGGTTAGGCAGCAATTGGCGACTTTAGGGTTAGAAAAGGGAGTGCTGCTCTTCGGTCAGTTTTATACTATAACATACTCTTTAAAGGATTAACTGACTAAGATACATAGCCAATATTTGCAATAAACAGTTAAATGAAATTAATAAAGGCAAAAGAGATGTGCATTAGAGAAGGCATGCAAATTTAACATGCAACTCGACAGTATTTTCTCCAAGTGAAGATGACCTTTTTAGAATATAAACAAGTGACAGAGGTGCACAGTCCATTTCGACATCAGAGCAAATTTCAGTGTAGGATACATTCCACAGCACACGCATGAGGTATAAAGTATTAACTGCTGCCTAAGTTCATTGCTAAAAAAAAAAAAAAGCCATCAAACCAAACACTTGAAGAATATTAAAGAATAAGAGAAATTTGTGGTGTGTGAAGAATGTGGCGCTGCAAGAGAATGGGGAGCTTCATGTAAAAGTGTGAGAGACAGATATGGTAGTGCACTGGTTTTCAAAGAAGAAAGGACAAAGTAAAACTACAGAGGAGGAGGCAACAGGAGATCACTGCACAAGATAGGCTGGAAAAGTAGGGGGCTACAGACAGAAGGAAATGGGCAGTGGTCATTACAGGAATAGAGCAAGTGGTTGGCACAGATTAGTTGAAGGGACATGGAGAGTGATGCGGCCACAAAATACAAAGAAGGGAAGTCAGGGAGGAAACCATTGAAACCACTAGCAAGAACTAGAGGTTGCCATGCAGGAGCCAACTCCAAAAAGAGAGAGGGTGAAAGGAGGAGGAAGGGGACACTCAGATGGTGAATGCAGAAACAGTGAAGATAAATGATAAGAGTATAGGAGGAAAAGAAAAGGGAACATATGTGGTACAGCAGTGATTTTCAAATGGTGTGCCACAGCATTGGTAAAATGATCTCCTTTTCATATCCCCGACACTCCGAGAGCTCGCTACCCCCCCCCCCTTCACAGTTGCTTAGCACTGCCAATGGCTGCTGCCTCTTACTGGCACCCTGTTTGAAATACAGCACAGATGCTAACACAGCTAGCAAGAGGTGGCGGTTTGTAACAGTAGTAGCAGGTAAGAATGCGGTTTGACAGTTTGTAATTCCTTTAGCAAGCCTTAAAAATTACATTAAAAAAAATATCTTAAAACCTTAAAGTTTAAGTCACTCTGTGCTGCACACATTCACTGGGGGCATGTCTGACTTGTCAGCTTGGCAAAAAATTTATTTTTTGATGTGCCTCAAGATTTTTGTAATTAGTTTGTGTGTGCCATGAGATGAAAAGGTTCAAAATTACTGGCTTAGGATATTGCTAATCACCACAATAGTTTTCTTCAAGCAATTTGCATCCTATCAGAGACTGAGCTCAATGGCGGATTACCAGAGTAGATTTACAGTAGAGGATCACAAATGTATGCTAAACACTCAGAGATGATCTTACAAAATTTCCATCAGCATTGATCTCCAAAGATACAGCTTTTTGCCTCCACTCTAATCACACGGCTTGGACTGCTTTGCTCCAGAGTTCTATGCAAAGAATAAGCTAACTCTTCCTCTTTTTGAGCCAGCCTCTTCCATTTCTTTAAATTTCTCTTCTTGGAAGACATTGTTTGTGGCTCTGACATCTGCTAGAAGAGTATCAGAATTACAGATCAGCGTTCTTATGTGCTTTCCACCTTTTTGAGTTTTCATAAGGACAGGGTTACTCTTACGACTGATCCTTGTACATGTCCAAGGTAGACAACAGAAATGCCTTTAAACCAGTCAATTAATATTCCTACATTTTCCTAACCTTCAAAAAAAGGGGGGGGGTGATAATTATTCAGTTGCTTAATGTTCAAAGACAACTAATGTTCTATTTAGGCAAAAAAGTTGTGTGCTCACAATAACTCTGTATCTGTGTTGTCTTTGTCGTTTGTCAACTGATAAGTTTCAGATCTGGCTTCAGCCACTTCGTTATACTTAGGCTGCATTGTTTGAGATCCTACCCTTACCCATTATCCTCTCTTCTCCTGAATTCACAAAGAAACAATGGAAGGGATATCTGTACAGAAGGGTCAACTTTTCAGTACATAGTACAGGGGCTAAGGAGGAGGAATAGATTTTTTTGGAGGTCTGACAAGGACGCCTTTTTGGAATTGTTTGAATTCATAATCTGGAGAAAGATGAGGATCTATAGGCAAACAGGCAATGCTTCCACTAAAAAATATGTGCCAAAGACACCCAGCCAATAGCATATTCTAAAATGTTGTATAGCAACTACAGCATAAAGATAAAGGAGAAGACTGGAGTTCTTGCAGCAAGACTGACAAAAATACCCCTCAGGACATAATAGGAGTTTATAAAAATAGGAAGGGGGCTGGACAAAAACACCCCTCAGGACATAATAGGAGTTTATAAAAATAGGAAGGGGGCTGGAGGGCAGGAGGTTGAGGAAAGATGAAAACAAACATGAATGCAGAGGTATGGTAAGTACACAACTTTTATATCTGATGTTGTCTATTTGTCCATTTCTCAATGATGGGACAGAAACCCCAGCTAGAGAAACTCTGGGTGGTCCTCAAGTAAGATATTCTGGAGTACTGGGGAACCAAATGCTGCCCTATTCCTGGACTTTACTTTAGATGCTGCTTTGCCTAATTTAGCTTTGGAAAGGAAACAACTGGTCTGATTTTCTGAAAATTTTAGTTCTGTGAATATAGAATCAAAGTTGTTTATAAACATCTAACAGGTGCACCGTGTATTCTTCCTTCTAAGAAAAACTCTGAAAGAAAACATGTAGACTGATGGACTGGTTAATAGTTGTCGCTGATGCCATCTTGGGTAGGAAAGAAGGGTTAGCCCGAAGGGAAACCCTATCCTTATGAAAGACCACATAAGGTAACTGGGAAGAAAGAACCTGGAGTTCTGATACTCATCTAGCTGATTTAACACAGACCAGGAATAAGAGTTTTCCAGGATAAGAATTTAAGTCTACTTTGGCTAAAAGCTCAAATGGAGGCTGGGTCAAAGCCTGAAGAAGTACTGTTAAATCCCATGGACAAGTGGGGTCATTAATAGGAGGTCGAAATAAAAAGTTACATAATCTCAGAGGCAACAAAGAAGAATGGTTTCCTCCAAATGAAAATTAGGAATGGATGCATGGACCTTAAATGTTGAGTAATTAACTCCATAGTTAAAAAAAAAAAATAGAAGCCAGGAACTCAAGAATAGCTGGGATAAGTACTGTAAAAGGGGAACCACACTTGTCCAGGCCAGAATGGCACAATAAGGATTACCATGCTTTTCTGCTGAGATGCCTGCTGGAGAAACTTGGAAATTTGAGGGGTGGGGGGAGGTATAAATGAGACCAGGAGGCTTTCATGAGTCAGTATCTCACTCGCAGTGACTCCCCCTCTGGGGAAGGATCAGGGCAAAGTACCTGCTGTACTTAGAACTGAGGGGAGAAGCAAAGAGGTCACAACACAGTTAGCTCCACTGGCGAAATATCATTTCCACCACTAATTGGTCGACAGACCACTCAAGAGGAACTAAAATAGATCTCAGTTTGTCTGCTGGCATGGTGGATTTTCCCAGAATATGCACTGCCAATAAAAAGCAGCTGGAAGAGATCTTCCATTGCCACATGCTCAATACCTCGACATATGGGGTAGGATCAGTTTCCCCAGTTTGTTGATGTACTTAGACTAAGAACATGTTGTTCATCTGAACAGCAACTATCACTAGAGGAAGAACATCTTGAAACACCTGCAGTGCTAACAGGACTGCACTCATTTCTAGGATAATGGAGTGGAGATTGGCCTCTGAAATCACATGTTTTGGACTGTCCTTCCCAAGTAATGATACCCCTTCAAGTCGAGAGGCAACCATTAACACTGTGGTCTTGGGCATATGAAGAATAAAAGGGCAGCCTATAGAAACAACTTCCACATGAATTCACCAAGCTATGTGTTATTTGCAAATATCTGTACTTCAAATAGGTGCAGTCAGAGGGTGGTGCCCTACTGACCGCTGTACTACAAGGGTTTAGTTTAGTACCCTCATGTAAAACATTGCTAAAGGTAGAAAAACTATTGATACTGCCAATGATCCAAGGGGCTGTAACACCAACTTGGCTAGAAGGGAAAGAAGAGAGAGGATATGTAAGGCTTGATGCTATAGATTGTTTAACCTTGCCTGTGGCAAGTTTGCAATTTGGGTTACGTATCCAGATGAGCATCAGTGAATTCCAGGGACTGAGTAGGGAAGAGCTAAGACTTGCCATAGCTCAATGTGATGCTCAGTAAAGGACACAGTTGCAGCAAGTATCTAATTCTAATCTAATTAATTAAGTATCTAATTCTAATCTAATTAATTAATTAAGAATCTAATTCTCCTACATCAACTAGTCATCACTTATAAAATTCTCCATTACCCCTCTAATACACCCATACTTAATAACCTCATTGCCCCATATAAAAATCTTACTTCCCTTCGCTCAGCCAGCAAACTTCTAGTAGCTACTCTCAAATCTCACAATAAAGCAGGTGACTCCTTATTTGCCAATACTGTTGGATCATATTGGAATAAACCTCCCATAGAACTGACCACTTTAGGCTCATCTCACCTTTTCAAAAAACAACTAAGAAACTATTTGCAATCCCACTGGCTATGCCCATGCTCTAATCCTGGCTGAGCTCAGCAAATAATTCCCTCCCTCCCTCTCTCCAGTCCCCTCCATTCACTCCTACTTGCCTCTATCACTACTTCTATCCCTCCAGTGTAGTGCACCTAGCTACCCACCTGCATATTAATTTTCCTAGACTACCTATTCTCCTTATACATGTTATATCACTGCAACTTGTCATCTCTCCTATTATCTAACCTAGATGCTGATCACTTCTGTGCAAATCTCTATTCTAATACTAGTACCCTGCCACAACATGTGTTATACTAATTTGTTAATGGTGTAAATATTTATAGACTCTCCATATGTCTCTATTTTCTCTCTTCTTCATTTTTAGCAGTCTTACTCTAGCAAATATTAAGGGATAATGATTCCTCACTATTGTTATTTCATGTTAAACTGCCTCTGCATTGTACTATACTACATTATAATTGTTCCTTTATTTGCTTACATGTTTTGTATATTTTTTGTTTATTGTAAGTTACTAGTATATTAGTGGAGCTTTTCTCCTCGGGCCTCTGCTGAAAATGGACATGTATCCAGCCAGACTAGCCCGGTCAACAAATGTAAAATAAAATAAATAAATAAGTAATCCCTGCCCTGAATTATACAACTGGTGGAAGTGGAAAGGAGACAGTCATCTTGGTAAGGAAACACCTGGAATCCATTTAATCTCAAGTAAGTTGTGACCACTGCTATGCACTTGTTGAACACCCTGGGGTCTGTGGTGAGACCAAAAGGTAGGGTTCTGAACTGACAGTGACTGGTTCCCAGCCAGAAGTCTAGGTATCTCTCGGAACATCTGTGTATCTTGATATTATTGTATGCATCCTGAAGATCGGTCTCCATAGAGTCCTTGGAAAACATTTGCATCATTTGAAGCCATATCTTCCTGCCTTCTCTGGTTACAGGAGGTCTTTTGAGGGGGTAGAAAAATTAATTCCCATAGCAGATATCTTCTTATCCTGCTCGCTCCTAGAGTGTCGCCTTCACCTTAAGTTCAAACAAAGTGGAGTTGATGAATGAAATCTTGAAGGGCTCCACAAAGTCACAAAGGTGCATCAAGACATGTCTTCTTACAGCAATTCCTGAACCTATGGCCCGTAGTTCCCTCTGAGGCATGAGAAATCAGTCTCATGGAAGCATTTGATAGGAACTGGAGAGTGACCAGTTGTGAAGAAACAATCTTCTTGTCCTCCGCACAGGGCACTGGAAAATTCATAGGAAGTTACTAGGCTACTGACCCTGAGGCCCTTACAAGCCCAGCCAAGAATTCAGCCCATGTTCCAACAAGTCAGCACCCGATGCCCCTGTCTGCAGGGACACAGGTGGAATCCCAGGAGTGTATTTTCTGTTCCCCATCCAGTTATCCAGGTTGTGCTTAAAAAGGGTTAATGTGGTACTCTGACTTGGAGCAAACCTCATTAACCCTTTTTAAGCTACAACCTGGCTTGATCAATTCCCTCTGAAATCTTGTAACATGTGCCAAATAGTTCAGTGACCTCAGGGCAAAACTCAATGAAGAGCTGACACTTCCAAATCTGTCCAACACCCTGGACTCTCTGTTAGGGGGATGGACAGAAGAACTCTGTTCCATGAGTTCTTTTTTGGTGGCAAGTGCAACCACCACAGCATCCACTAGGGGACCCTTGCTACAATGGGTCTAATCCTTTGGCGCAATGAGGTATTTATCTGATCTTTTGAGAATAGGCTCTGTGACTTCCGGATCCTTTCCAGCCCGGTGGGAGATGAGGTCCACCATCTCATCCACTGGTGGGACTACTCAAGACATAGCTTAGTCTGCCCTGAAAGCATAGAGAGAAACAGACTCCTCCTGTGGAGGGGAGGTCAGAAATACAACCACCTTTCTGTCTCAAAAGTTTGAGCATTTCAACCAAAAGTGACATCCACAAGGGGTGATCTGTGGGATGCTTCCCTTTCATCAAAGTTAGTGCCTTCGGTTGAAGACTCTTGTAGGGAGACTAGGTGCCTACATTTACACATATGCTTTCGAAGTGAGTTCTCTGGTGAGAGGTTGCAGACAGAACATGGAAGTGCCAGCAGAGTCCTGAACAAGGACGGTCTCCAGGCTTGCTCAGACCAGCAGTCCTGATGGGACAGGATGAAAAGACCCAGTATCCACAGAAGACAGTTGAGGAAGGGGTGGTCCCCAGAGGGGCAAGGATGTCTTGTCCACCAAGGCTGAAAATGCTCTCTCCACTACCTCAAAGGCAGAATTACATGAGGAAACAAAGTCGTGGCCCGAAAGGATCTGAAGACACCTGCACAAGATGAGACCCAATCTTCCCCAGCTACCAACTCGATGCAGAGGTCTGAACCAAGCTGTCCAGCACAGAGGCTCCAAGAGGAAGGGACAGCTCCGAACACATTGGAGTCAACCTCACGATCTGGCACAGATGTTATACCGTCAAGATCCATCAAAGTCCAACAGAGTCAGAGCCCAATGGAAGGCTAAGCCTTCAGATCCAAAACAGATAAGCTTGGAAGTCTCAGGTCTGTAGGCTCTAAAACCTGTGGACAAATCACAGTAGGAGGAAAAAGATGGGGCTGTACTGATGGTAGGTTGTGGATCCAATGGGAGATGGAGACTGAATAACTCCCAACTGAATCTAGACTCTCTCACACTATCCTGTCCACATCTGCTTCTGGCAGACTCCTAGATGATCTGACTGATGACAAGGTCAATGGTGGATGGGATATCCTTTGAGGTGTGTCTTGAAGAAATGGCGAGGGCATCCTCAAAGCCACAGGCTCCAGAGAGAAGTCTGATCTTACATACGAGATCTTCGATTTGTCTCATGTCGCAGCCGAAGCTGCAACTGGATTTGATGATTTGATTTTGGCAGGGTCAGACTTGAAGTAGTAGTCTGATCCAAACCTTTTGAAATTTTCTTTGGTGAAGCCAAGCCCAAAGGATGAAGAGAAAAGCAATCTGAGGAGCATTGCCTTGAGTCTTCACTTTTGTCAGCTGCATATCCCTTTGTAAACTCTGCAGATCTCTTGGCTGAGAAGGGAGTGCCAGAAAAAAAGGAGGAACTTGAAGGAAACAATCCTTTCAGAATGATTAAAGCCAACACAAATATCACAGTCAGTAGATAGATGACCTGCCCCAAAGCAGTAAGCACACACAGACAGAGACACAATTGGCATCCGAGTTAAGGATCTTGTGTCAGCAGAAGGACCACTTTTTGAAATCAGTTGGGTTATCTGACATAGTAACACAACAACCAGAGAACAAGTAGGGTATATAAGTTATAAGGGTTAGTGCAAATACCAACAATGGTAAACAGGAATACCAAAAAAGGCATACAATAGCAAAAGGAAATGGTACTATAAGATGGACCTAACAGGTAAACAACAATGCTGGGTGAGCGGATTGGTGTGACAAGGAAGATGATTTTTCTGAGCTATAAAACAGAACCGGAATTGCCTAGACATGGTAAGGCCTTGATGTGTCTAATTATGGTGGCTGCCAAAAAAACAATTACTAGAAAATGGAAATCAAAATCTAAACCAACTATATTAGAAATAGTGAATATAGTAAGAGAGAGAAAAACTGGAACTGAGATTTTTAGAACAGGTTAGGAGCAAACTACATAGGAAAAATGTGAATTGTGGTAGCAATACATACAGGGGAGGAATGAGATTTAAAAGGCGGCAGGACTTAAATGAGCTACGTAATGTTTGACTGAAAATGATTGGGTAGATAAGTGATGTATAATGTTTGCATCTGGGAGTGTGTTAGCATGGTTTGTGATGTAAAATGCTTGCAACTAGGATTGTGTTGGTGTAGTTTATTTTCATTTGTATAAATGTATGATCGCTTATGTCGTAAGTGATGGTTTAATAAAGATGTTTCTTGTTTAAAAAAAGGAAAAGGAATTGAATAATTTATGTAACTCAAACTACTCGGCCCAATGGTGATCACATCCAAACGCTGAAGAGGAAAATGAGATCTGAGGTAATTCAGGAGGAGAAGATTACGGGTATGGGGAGGAGGTTGAACTAAGGAGTCCAAGTCTAACGAAGTGGTCAAAACCAGATTCAAGGGAAGATCCAAGACCTATCAGTTGAGGAACAGACAAAAAAGACATCAGATCAACAGAACAACAGAAAATCTAACAAACTGTTTGTCTCCTTTTAAGGAGAACTGATGGGTTCTCCTGCATCAAGACAAACCATTTCCAAGTGGACTTCTCTTACTATATAATTGTCTTACTATTTCCATGAAAAATCCTTTCAAGGTCAAGTCAGAGTTCATTCTACTAGAGCTGTTATTTATTCAATAGCCTTTTCAATGGTCTGGATTCAACAGGTATCTGGAAGCAATCACCTGGTCATTCAGCCACACCTTTACTTAGCATTAAAATTCAAAAGAATAAAAGACCCCTTCCAAACATGGCTGTACAAACGATTCACATTCAAAATCCAAAAAGCTTTTATTGACTAAAACAAGTGCTTCCACAAAAAGTATTCTGCTTCTTCAGACCATTAACTGACAACTAATAAACCAAGACATTTAAAAAGACACAGCCAATCATAATAGCTTAAAACACTCACAAGTCATCAACTCAATTAAGCAATAAAACTCATGTAATGAGATGACTGCCTACCTAAAGAAGAAATTACTTAGCCTATTAAAAGTGCATATTTAAGATCACTAGAAAGACATCTCTATAGTCCAGCACCTCAGACCTCCTCCCAATCAGCATGAAAGCTTTGTAAATCATCCCATTAGTAAACAAAAATGCAACAATAATCTAATGGATAAACACACTACTTGGAACAGCAATAGATGTTCAAACAGATTAATGTTGCAGTAATAATTTGTGCCTTCCTTCCTTCACCTTGTATTCTTTTGTCCTTGGCCAATGTGGACCTGTTTTTCTATTCCCCCCTCTATATCCTTGCTTAGCTTTCTTTTTTCTTTCTGTTGCTTGAGTCGCTGGGCTAAAAGTTTTTGTGCACTAACATTATCATCAAAAACAGTTGCTTAACAGTAATCTTTCTAAACTCGTGCATACAATAGAGGTACTCATTTTTTTTCTGCTTACCATTCTGCAATTGCTCTTCTTATTCTGTGAGATTTCCCCTATTCTGCAATAATTTAACATTTGTCAGTCCCTCTACATAATTCTTGTTACTTAATCATCCCTCTCTTTCTTTCATTTTTACCCTATTTTTAAACTCAACTTAATTTTATCCCACTCCCTAGATAAAGTTTCAGAAGAAATTTCTGTCTTCTCTAATAACTCCCGAATAATTTCCACTACCCATTCCTGAAGTTCCTCTCTTTTCAACAGATAAGTGGGAAACTGCCAGTGCCTCATTTTTACTTCATTATCCTTTATTTATTTATTTATTTATTTATTACTGGTGCATGATCTGAAATAGTTATTGGAGGCATATCAAAACTTTAAATTAAATGCACACTTTCCTGTGAAATGGAAGTCACATCTTCCATGTCAAATATTTTCATAAATATCTTTCAAAAATCTAACCCAGCCACTGGGGATGCACAAGCCAGTGCATTTCTTTGTGCCGGTCCCAAGCCCGGAAAAATGGGGAGGGTTGCGTCAGGAAGGGCATCCGGCGTAAAACTTCGCCAAATCTTTTCATGCAGTCACCAGTTAATATTTCTATACTGGATCAGTCGAGGCCCAGGTTAACAATGACCGCTACCAGTACTGTTAGCCAACAGGGTGCTGGCGGAAATTGGGCTACTGTTGGCCGAAGGAGGAGAAGAGGCGGAAGGCATGGCCGAAGGCAGGAAGAGAGGAGAAAGGCTAGGACTGTGGTAGTGAGGGTCGGAACCTTAAATGTTGGCAGTATGACTGGTATAGGGAGAGAGCTAGCTGATATGATGGACAGAAGGAAGGTTGGTATATTGTGTATTCGAGAGACCAGATGGAAGGGGAGTAAGGCTAGGTGTATCGGTGGTGGGTTCAAATTGTTTTATCATGGTGTGGATGGGAGGAGAAATGGCGTAGGAGTTATTCTGAGGGAACAGTATGGGAAGAGTGTTTTGGAGGTGAAAAGGGTGTCGGATAGAGTGATGTTTATGAAGCTGGAAATTGATGGTGCAATGATTAACGTTGTTAGTGCATATGCTCCACAAGTTGGGTGTGCAATGGATGAGAAAGAAAAATTTTGGAGTGAACTGGATGAAGTGGTGATGACTGTACCCAAGGGTGAGAGAGTGGTGATTGGAGCAGATTTCAATGGGCATGTTGGTGAAGGGAACAGTGGGGATGAGGAAGTGATGGGTAAGTATGGTGTTAAACAAAGGAATGCAGAAGGTCAGATGGTAGTGGATTTTGAGAAAAGGATGGACACGGCCGTGGTGAATACGTATTTTAACAAGAGGGAGGAGGGTGACATACAAGAGTGGAGGAAGATGCACACAGGTGGATTATGTCTTATGTAGGAGGGCCAGTTTGAAGGAGATTAGAGACTGTAAAGTGGTGACCGGAGAAAGTGTAGTTAGGCAGCAAAGGATGACGTTGGTGATCAAGAAGAGGAGGAGGAGTGTGAGGGCAGCACCAAGGATCAAATGGTGGAAATTGAAAAAGGGTAATTGCGAGGTGGAGTTCAGGGATGAGTTAAGACAGGCACTGGGTGGCAGAGAAGAGTTATCAAAAAGCTGGGTAACTACAGCAGAGCTAGTAAGGGAGACGGCTAGAAAGGTGCTTGGTATCACATCGGGACAAAGGAAGGATGACAAGGAGACATGGTGGTGGAATGAGGAAGTACAGATGAGTATACAGGCAAAGAAGAAGTGGGATTGTCAGAGAGATGAAGAAAGTAGACAGGAGTACAAGGAGATGAGGTGCATGGCAAAGAGAGAGGTGGCGAAGGCTAAGGATAAGGCATATGAAGAGGTATGAAAGGTTGGACACTAAGGAGGGAGAAAAGGACCTGTACTGATTGGCTAGACAGAGGGACCGAGCTAGGAAAGATGTGCAGCAGGTAAAGGTAATAAAGGATAATGAGGGAAACATACTCACAAGTGAGGAGAGTGTGCTGAGGAGATGGAAAGAGTACTTTGAGGGGTTGATGAGCGAAGAGAATGAGAGGGAGAGAAGGTTGGATGATGTAGGGATAGTGAATCATAACGTACAGTTTATTAGCAAGGAGGAAGTAAGGATAGCTATGAAGAGAATGAAGAATGGAAAGGCTGTTGGCCCAGATGACATAAATGTGAAAGCATGGAGGTGTTTAGGTGAAATGGCAGTGGAGTTTTTAACCAGACTGTTTAATGAAATCTTAGAAAGTGAGAGGATGCCTGAGGAATGGAGAAAAGTGTTTTGGTACTGATTTTTAAGAATAAGGGTGATGTGCAGAGCTGTAGTAACTACAGAGGGATTAAATTGATACGTCACAGCATGAAATTATTGGGAAGAGTAGTGGAAGCTAGGTTAAGAAGGGACGTGATGATTAGTGAACAGCAGTATTTTTTCATGCCGGGAAAGAGCACTACAGATGCGATGTTTGCTCTGAGAGTGTTGATGGAGAAGTACAGAGAATGTCAGAAGGAGTTGCATTGTGTTTTTGTAGACTTAGAGAAAGCATATGACAGGGTGCCTAGAGAGGAGTTGTGGTATTGTATGAGGAAGTCAGGAGTATCAGAGAAGTATGTAAGAGTGGTACAGGATATGTACAAGGGTAATGCGACAGCGGTGAGGTCTGCGGTGGGAGTGACGGATGTATTTAAGGTGGAGGTGGGGTTACATCAAGGATCAGCTCTGAGCCCTTTCTTATTTGCAATGGTGATGGACAGGTTGACAGACGAGATCAGACAGGAGTCCCCATGGACTATGATGTTTGCAGATGACATTGTGATCTGTAGTGAGAGTAGGGAACAGGTGGAGGAGACCCTGGAGAGATGGAGACATGCTCTAGAGAGAAAAGGAATGAAGGTCAGCAGGACTAAGACAGAATATATGTGTGTGAATGAGAGGGAGGATAGAAGAATGGTGAGGATGCAAGGAGTAGAGGTGGCGAAGGTGGATTAGTTTAAATACTTGGGGTCAATAGTTCAGAGTAACGGTGAGTGTGGAAGAGAGGTGAAGAAGAGAGTACAGGCAGGATGGAGTGGGTGAAGAAGAGTGTCAGGAGTGATTTGTGACAGACAAGTACATGTAAGAGTGAAAGGGAAGGTCTACAAGACAGTAGTGAGACTGGCTATGTTATATGGGTTGGAGACAGTGGCATTGAGAAAAAGGCAGGAGTTTGAGCTGGATGTGGCAGAGTTAAAGATGTTAAGATTTGCACTGGGTGTGACGAGGGTGGACAGGATTTGGAATAAGTATATTAGAGGGTCAGCCCAGGTTGGAAGGTTTGGAGAGAAAGCCAGAGAGGCAAGATTACATTGGTTTGGACATGTGCTGAGGAGGGATGCGGAGTATATTGGGAAAAAGATGCTAAGGATGAAGCTACCAGGTAACAGGAAAAGAGGAAGGCCTGAGATAAGGTTTATGGATGTGGTGAGAGAAGACATGCAGGTGGTTGGTGTGACAGAGCAAGATGCAGACGACAGGAAGAAATGGAAACAGGTGATCCGCTGTGGCGGCCCCTAACAGGAACAGCCGAAAGAAGAAGATTATGATCTTTCAAAAATCTACCTTCCTTTGTTATATTTTACCTTTTGGGCCACTCCAGACGCATCTTCCCTGCTGCAAATCAAATTCCAGTCCCCACCTACAAGTAATATTCTCTGCTGAAAACTGATTTCTCTCAGAATTCTCTTAACCTCCACTACAGCAGTTTAATTCTCTTAACCTCCACTACAGCAGTTTTAGGTGGAATATAAATACATGCCAGTGTAATCTTCCTCCCCTGCTAGTAACCCCTTCGTACTGCATATCTACAAGTTTATTTTTTTTTTATCCTCTTCTAATCACTATTGGAGCTCCTCTTACAATTAATAGAAGTACTCTTCTTTTCCTTTGTTCCAGGTATTCCACTGAATAACTATCCTGAAAACCTTTCTTTAGCAAATTCATGGTGTTCTTTCCAAATGTCTCCCTATTACTTTATAAAATATGGATTAAAAGACACAGCTATACTGTTTTCCCAACACAATTGTAGCATTCAAAAATACACTTGTGTGATGAGAGCTATTTGTACTCTTTTTTTTAATACAGTTCACTACTCTTTCTTTTTTATATATACCTGTGAGACCCATTAACATTTAAAGATTATATCGAAAGGGTCATTATGTTAAAAAGTTATTATTCTCACCTTTTATTTATAACAGCTTTTTTGTTAAGTATCTATTTCCAGCTTTTGTGTTACATGCACACACTAATGTTTGGGCAGGTTGACTTTTTATACAATTGTTTCTTGTCATATTCATTTGAGCCTATGTCACATCTTAAAAAAACTTTTTGTTTTATTGAACTCTCTTAAAAAAATACACCCCTAATGCACCCCAAAAACCTATTAACTTAATATTAACACCCTAAGCTACGTACATCTTCAAATACTGAGGTTTTACCTTCCTAATGGGAACAACTGTCCCAAACTAACAGCCACACTTACAAACTTGGGTTAACTTAAAAGGAAGGTTATCCATGCTACGATGCATGGTACAGCCTGTGCTTCTATTAAGTGCTGTCTGGTTTTGTCTCATCTTTATTGCTCTTCCAGAATGAGAAAACACTAATGCTTTCAGAAAACATCATCCCCCAGCCATTGAAAGTAAGCCATTAAAAAAACAGAAGTACTCTGTTTTTATTGCTCTTTATCAGATTGTCTCCATGCAGACATGAGAACCAGATACAGAGTCACTTCTACAAATATTTATTTGTTGATGGAGAACTTTATTATATTCAATGTTCTTTTTTATTCATTTGCTTTCTCTTAAAACTTGTTACTAGATAATGTCAAGGGCCTTAATCCAACCATTCACCTATGCAAGAATGAGAAAAAGCACATGATTTTTTTTTTGTATCATACAATTTTGACCAAACTTTTTTTTACACTGCAGTGCCTACATTTCTTAAAACTGAACAGGGAGAAAGAGAAAAGGAAAAAACTGGGGCACATGTTTATTTTAGTATCCCCATTCCACTTAAAATAACAGAGAAAACTTGACTTTATAGCATGCGGATATCATACACCATACAATATTCACAAATAGTAAACCACATCTCAGGCAGTTAATTGTGCGGTAATCCAGAATAATATCAAGCAGTAGAAAAGGAACAAGAACTGCACAGAAACACGGCTAAGGAAAAACAGCGTAAAGACAATCACTGTTAATATACTAAAATAAATCTTTAATCACAAAACTGCAAGCGCTTTCACAATTTAATAATGGTGAACCTCATTAAATTATTAACGAGAGTTTCACCATTATTTAATGGGATGTAACTTTGCTTTTTATATGGTCTGAAGAAGCAACTGTAAAATTGCGAAAGCACTTACTATTTTGTGATTAAAGATTTTAGTATATTAACAGTGGTTGTCTAAGTTATTTTTCCTTGGCTGTGTTCTGTGCGGTTCTTGTTCCTTTTCCGCTATATAATATTACTGTTAAGAATAAAAGACCGTTTTACTTATGGTTAACTCTCTCCTTCGCCTTCCACAATCCTAAGTGTTCCTCCAAACAGTAATTACCTGAAGTATGGCATATGCTTTACAATCCCATACAAGCTTAAAGTCAAAAAAGTCTAGTATTTTCAGGTTTTCTTGTTTTGTCATGTTTCACAAATATAATTAATGCTTTATAATCCCACATGTATTTGTCAATCTCAGAGTTGCTGGTTTTATTCCTTTTTATCGCCATATCCCAAATCCAGTCTCTGCTTCCTTTCCAACATACTCTTGGTTTTTCTAGTCAACTATTGTGCTTTTTTCTGTCTCTCAAGCATTTTCTGTTGAAATTATGGAAAAGGGTTCACTGGCACAGTCTCTCTGTGGTCTTTATTACCAGAAGAATAAGCAGCAGAATCTCCTGTCTTACAGCTCACTTTTTGTTGGACAAACTTTTGTATTTCCACCTTGGCATGTTCTGCAACAAAAATAATTTTGCCACTTCAGGAAAGAATATGAAAATGGCTGGACACAGCAGTTTGAATTTTATGCCTACTTCTTGATATTCCCTGATTAGTGGTGTACATTTACTTCTCTTCTGCCTGGTGTACAGTGAGTAATCGTTTTCCACAAATACTCTACTGTCTCCCACTTCTAGAACTTTGTCCTTCAGCCAACTTTTTGTCAGAATGAACTCCTTCTGCTGGAAGGATTGCAACTTCACTATTAAAGGTTTAGGTTATTAATTATTGGCTGACTTGAATATGAGACTGCTCAAGAAGACATGTTTCAAAAATAATGGAATTAGAGGACAGAGCACATAGGGAAAATAGATTCCTGCTGTGGAATATCACTCCAGTTGCTTATTTGTGCTTTCATAAAATTAATACATTCTGTTTCTTCCAGGTTGCTTTCTCATGGCCAGGTTTGGAGCACATGCATAATATGCCCTTTCAATTAACAACTCCTGCTGTGGAATATCACTCCAGTTGCTTATTTGTGCTTTCATAAAATTAATACACTCTGTTTCTTCCAGCTTCTCTGGTATAGCAGAAAATCTATTTTCCCTATGTGCTCTGTCCTCTAATTCCATTATTTTTGAAACATGTCTTCTTGAGCAGTCTCATATTCAAGTCAGCCATTTCTTCATTTCAACCTCTGACTTGTGCACTTTTTGTCATCTCGTCGAATATCTGTTTAAAGCTTCTTCCATTTTGTCCAGGTTTATGTTATCAGAGTTTATTTTAATCAGCTCTGAGTACATTTAACTTACTTTTTCCGCTAGGTTACTGGAAGTCATGTCTTGCACCAAAGCTGGAATTTGCACTGCTTTTTGCTGAACAGCTGCAGAATTTTTACCAGTGTTTTTTACTCAACTTTTTGGTTGATTTTATTTTATGTTCTCTGAATTTGTTTTTTGCTGGCATCCAGGCAATGACCTTACTAGCCAGTTACTAAAATTTACCCCAAAAGGAGTTCACTAGCTCTCTTTGGGAGAGCTGAAATAAAGCGGTTACTCAATGTGTAGCCATCTTGGCTAACAAAAAAACAACTCTGCCCCAGTACTGTTAACATAACAGCTGGAAACAAAATAACGTAGTGCAGGAGAATTGTAAGGATGAAAAAAAAACCTTCAGGAAAACAAATAGCAAATGAATAACTGTAGAATAGTATGGGCAAACTGGTTTCTATACCATATTACTTTATAAAATATGGATTAAAAGACACAGCTATACTGTTTTCCCAACACAATTGTAGCATTCAAAAATACACTTGTGTGATGAGATATATCAGTAGTTCATGTTATATTCAAAAGCACACTACACACTATGTTATCAGAGTAAGTGTATGAGGACAAACACTACAACCCATCTTTTTAACATTTCTTAACTATTTCATATAGCTGGATTATTAATATAAACACCTACCTTAAATCTCACAATGTAAGCAGCAATAAGCACTCCAATACTCTGCAACAAGTCTCCTAATGCATGTATGAAGGCTGCTCTCACAGCAAGGCTGCTCCGTTTATAATTAATACCAGAACCTTTGTCTGCCAAGTTACCTGGAGGTCCATGGGAATGAGAATGAATATGACCAGACTGGTTTAAGATAAATCCCATTCTATAAAAAATAAAATAAAATTTAATACAATCAGATATTGTAGGCTTACATTAGCTCAACAGCTACATTATATTTAATTCTATTCAGCCATTGAAAGAGTTCTGGATAATAATTACCTTGATGGAGTCAAGAACTATAACTTCCATGTATGCAGTTTGCATCACCTGTCCAAAAAAATTCATGTGTCTGACAAACTCACCATATCACGAGATCTTCAAGATAAGCTACTATAAGATGCAGCACTTAAGTATCATGATGACACTGATCTTAAGCTGCTATAAATTAGCATCTCATACAAATTTTGTACAAAAGGTACAATAAGACCTTGTAAAAAAACAATCCAGCTGTAGTCTCAAGATGATGCAGGTAGGAAAAGGACTGCTACTGCACCTTATCTTAAAAGATTTACTGATGCGGTGACTTTTTACTTTTTCAAAATCCTGCATCATGCAAGCATTTAGATGACAGAATTCAAAGTAGCATCACTAACACGTCCTGCTCATAGATTGCAAGACTTAAATAAGGTATTTGCTGATAAGAAAGTAGCACAGAAATAATCGGTCATGTAGCAAAGACCCAAGTATTGGTCATGGACAGATTCTTAAAATACAACTTAAAAGTAGTTTAATTCTATTGCCGTGCTAATAGGCAGTATATGTAATACTATGGGCCACCTGGTGGCATAAAATAAGGTTATTTGAAAACCGTTTTAACTGAAACTACTTTTCCTTCTCAATACCAAAAAATATGTACCTCTTCTACTTTCAAAAGGCAGCATTAGAACTTTCAGTGTACATTATGAGGGCTGAAGAAGATGCTCAGCTCTACTCTAGGTATGGGTAGGGGGGTCATTTATTTTATGTTTTGTTGATATGGTTAGTCCTACTATGCCAGTGGCCACATTTAATGTGAGACCTGAGGTAATACTCACACGGACTAGGGGAAATATGGCCAGTGCACCACAGAAATTCCCCTCCTTTTTTTCAATAAGAACCAAGGAACTATTTGCATCCATATGAAGCTTTTGGATTGGTTAACAAAGGCAATTCATTGACCATCTTCAGTAAAAGAAATCATGCACTAATCTTAAGGGGAACCCCATTTCTCAAGGAAAACCAAAAGCTGCTCATTCTACATGCCTGTCTGAAGCTCAGACCCCTGGCAGGCATAACTATGATCAACAAGAGTGTATCAGGAAAGGAGGAAATCAGCTTTTGGGTTATCATCCTTAAAGGAGAAAAGGTGAAAATGAAATTCAAGTGTAGGGCTTGCATTCTTAATAGGGGGGTGAGGATGCAGTATCTCAAAATTAACACCCAACTATTCTGGGCAAAACAGACCTCATATTTTCACTCACCAGTGGAAAACAGCCACAGGGAAAGGTATGTTACTCCACAGTTAGAATATGAAAACGTATTATTGCAAAAGCCTCATAAAACATTTCTCAACTATAAATCCTCTCAAATAATACATTTCAATATATTATCCTTGTAGATCATAGGGAACATCACTGTATGTTTATAACAAAGACAACAGTTCCAAGTAAAACACAGAACTGCCATTCTTACTGCACTTTTTGTACACAAATTAATCCATATACATTTAATCGCTTCCTTTGCATGAACCTATCAAACGAAACCACTCATTACGACCCAAGTCCCCTTCTTCCCTCATCTCCAAACCTTCAACACCCTCCCCCCCACATTAAGGTATAAAATTACCAATTTAGTAATGGCTTCAACAATCTGAGAATCTCTTCCAACCAACATAAAATCATTCCCCACCTACTAATAAGGTCTGAATAAACCTCGAAACCTACCTACTTAAAGACTGAACCCAGCTCATGTAGTGGTATTGAGCACAAATACCAGTAATAAATGCCAACTAGGTAGACAAAACACTTTATTGTAATAAACACACACAAAATAAAAATAAACAATAACGGTCAAGTGCTTTCATCCCTGAATAACAGGACTTCTTCAGAACCGTTAATTTAACATCACAACCACTTTTAAATACTTTTCCCATCCAATAATTATATGTTAATCAGATGCAATGAAACTAATAATTCACTTAAAATCCAGCTCTTCCTTCGGCGTTTTCCCGGTTAGGGGTCACCACAGTGGATCACCTGTCCACTCATGATTGGCAGAGGAGTTTAACTGTGTCGAGTTGCCAGCCTGGCACCTAACCTGCCACAGTAGGCAAACACTCATGCCTAGGGCCAATTTAGAGAGTGTCCAATCCACCTACAGCATGTCTTTGGGATGTGGGAGGAAACCGGAGCACCCGGAGGAAACCCAAGCGGCCACAGGGAGGACATGCAGACTCTGCTACTTGCCTTTTTTTAAAAAATCCTTAAATCTGTTCCACCACCAGTTATTATTGTTTAAAATTAGATCACAACTGCATTAGTCATGAACATTACAATAAAAAGATTTTAAAAACGTCATGAAACTACTATATGACATAACTCATAAAACACCCAAATATGTGGGAGGAAACCGGAGCACCCGGAGGAAACCCAAGCGGCCACAGGGAGGACATGCAGACTCTGCTACTTGCCTTTTTTAAAAAAATCCTTAAATCTGTTCCACCACCAGTTATTATTGTTTAAAATTAGATCACAACTGCATTAGTCATGAACATTACAATAAAAAGATTTTAAAAACGTCATGAAACTACTATATGACATAACTCATAAAACACCCAAAGAACTAAACTAATAGAAAAGTGCATAACTACATAACTATTTCTTAAAATGACAAGTTGATTTATGGGAATTAGTTAAAAATAATTTCATGAGGTTTTTCAAACCTTTATTGTGATGTTCAAGACTAATGTAGTTGAGTGATCTAAATTTAAACAATAAGATTACAGTTTAACTGGTGGTAGAACAGAATTATTTTTTTAAAAAGGCAATTAGTGGATTTTAATTGAATTATTAGTTTCATTGTATCTAATTAACATAGTATTATTGGATGGGGAAAAGTATTTAAAAGTGGTTGTGATGTTAACGTATTACTCCCATTACTCGGGGATGAAAGTGCTCGATAGTTATTTTTATTTTTTGTGTGCGTTTACTACAATAAAAAGTGTTTCATCTATCTAGTTGGCATTTATTACTGGTATTCTCAGCTTAACGGGTCAAACGAAAATGCTGTGCACGTAGGTTCTGCATGGCCGGAAAGTACCAAGTATAAAACACAAGTGGCCAGCAGTTAGTGTATGCGAACAGAGCACAAAAACTGAAAATTAGAGTGATAAAACTTTATTAACCACAGACCGGTTTCGGCAAATCCATGCCTTCTTCAGTGTGAATAAATGGACATGCATAATCACTCGATAGATACATATTTATAAGTAACCTCCACCAATGAAACCATGGTATGTTCCCACAACCTATTATATATACATGAGCTGATAAAAAGATATATCAAATACCTGAACAATGAATTTGTAAATGTGATAAGGCTGATAATTAATATAAATAGATCCTGAACAGGTTATACATTAAAACAATAATCCATATGACCAAAAACCTAACATAAGAAGCTATAATATCTAAGATTATGATACATAAGACAGAATTACTATTATAAATATATATGCTGACAAAAATATTAGTGAAACCACTATGTCCCCTATTTTTAAATGATAAACATGAAAAACAACATTATATACATTATATATATATATATATATATATATATATATATATATATATATATATATATACAATAATAATGACAAAAAAGAATGTATGTGTTCCCGTAAAGATTGTGGTAATAACCAGTCATACAATTCCCATGTTAAGGGATAATATTTGTCAGCAATAGCAAAAGCCATATCCTTCATGATAAAGAATAGATTATAAATGGTCATTCAAGCCCGGTGGGAAAAGCGCACCCAAAGTGATGATCCAGTATTTTTCTTTATGATTTAATATGCTATGCCATCCTTGTGTACTGCTTCTGTCCCCAATAATTCTATCAATAATGATAAAAGAGAAATGGGCAAGGTCATGTTTCAACATGTCGATACAGGGCGTTGGTTTCCTTTTTGTTCTTGATGTCACTTCAATGTTCATTGATACGGGTTCTAAGTGGTCTAGAGGTCTGGCCCACAAAAAAAGGCAGAACACCTACAACTGGCCAAATAAATTACCCAATTGCTGCTGCAATTGCCAAAAACCTTGCAATCATAAACTCTACTAGTATTCTAACTAGAAAATTGTTTTGATTTATTAACCTGTTTACAGGAACTACAATGGCCACAGGTATAAGTACCAACTAATTGATCACCAGATATAGTTAGCTGTTTAAAAATAGCCCCACCGCTTTCAGTGTGTTTGAAGTGGGAAAACAAGGACCCCAAGGTTTTACCTCTACGATATGTAAACTTACATTCCGAACCCAAAACAGTTCTCAAATGGTCATTGGCTAGAAGAATGTTCCAATGTCTATAATAGACCTCATGGCATTGTAATTCCTGCCATAAGTGGTAATAAACCTGATGGTAGACGCTGAGGATTCCATATCCCGTCTCTTGTATTGTAATAAAGAGTCCCAATCCATGTTGGTGGCAGAGTCTCAAGCCCGGAAAATATCTTGATGTTTGTATCCCCTGCGGGCAAATCTCTGGTAAAGATCCAAACTGGCAATAATCTGGTTGTGTAGAACTTAAATGTTTAATGCGCATAAACTGTGACTTGGGGATGTTCCTGATGGTGTGGCGTGGGTGCATGCTGGACGCATGTAATAGAGTATTGTATTGGGGATATTTACGGTATACACTCGTACTCAGGGTGTGATCCTTATTGCTGTTGATAGTAACATCCAAAAAATTGATGGAATCCAAATTATAGGTAACCGTAAACTCAATCCCCCAAATGTTATTTAAATATCCTACAAATTCTTGTAAATATTCAGCGTCCACATGCCATACCATCCAACAGTCATCCAGGTATCTGCGCCAAATATCAATCTCAACCAAATAAATATTGTGAGATGAATCATAAATCATACATTCTTCTAGGAAGGCCATGAACAAATCGGCATAAATTGGAGCAAAAGATGCCCCCCATGGCCATCCTCGAAGCTGCCAGTAACATTGTCCCTGAAAATAAAAAACATTTTTAGTCAGGACGTGTTCAGTTAGACAGATGAGTAAAGTATTAAACCCAGGGGAATAAAGATCTGCTTTCTCCAGCCAATATTGTAAGGCCTGTAGACCCGCCCAATGCGGAATACTAGTATACAGAGCTTTAACATCCAGATAAAACATAAGCCACTCTGGTTCAAGTTGAGTATCCTGGATGATCTTGAGAAATTGCGTGGTGTCCTGCAGCCTAGCCCTAACCAAACCCAAGAGTGGTTTAAGATATTGGGTAAGAAATGCAGACAGGGGTTCGGTAAGCGAACCTATACCAGACACAATTGGCCTACCAGGTGGATTATCTCGACTTTTGTGGATTTTAGGTAGTAGAAACAAAATCTGCTTTCTGGGGTCTTTAACCATTAAGTGTGTGACACAAGTCTGAGTGATAATACCCTCTTCCTGAGCCAAACCTAAGAAAGAATCAATCTCCTTCTTAAAATGTGGGGTAGGATCTGTGTCCATATACATATAACATCCAGTATCAGATAACTGAGAATGACCCTCATTGAGATAATAGGTCATATTTAGTACCACCACCGCTCCCCCCTTATCTGCAGGCAAAATTGTGATGTCATGATTATTACGTAGTTGTTTAAGGGCTGTAGTTTCCTGTGAAGTAAGATTATGTCCTAACATGGTATATTCACGATGTTGAAAATGTAGATCTCTGAGAACAGATTGCATGAAAATTGAAACATGTTTCTGCATAGGAGGCTGAAAATCAGATTTGTAAAATCTGAATTCATTCAATCTTTGAGATTCCCTGTCGGCAAAAAGTAATTTCAAATTCAAATTGCGACAGAAACTTGAAACATCCTGTACAATGTGATATTCATTTGAAAAAAAAAAACAGGTACAAAACTAAGTCCTTTATTGAGCAGTTGTTGTTGAGCACAAGACAGTGTATGGTTAGATAAATGTAAAACATTTTGACTTTCCTTCTGAGCTATGTGAGAAAGTTCTGGATGAGTCCCTCCAGGGAATTGGACCTGGTGTCTGTCCCTGTGTTTGCGTCCCCCACGACGCCTGGAACCATGTCTAAAGGGATCATTTTATTAGATTTCTTTCTATTTGGGGAACCCCTATTGGTAATACTTTCATTATCAGTGAATGAGGAATCCTCCCCTGAAGTGCTGGTATTAAAACCCTCCTTATTTTTTAAAATGGATCGTGGTCTCTTTCTAGTATGAGCAGAAGTGGGTCCCTGACTGGCATCCACAAACCTCACCATCCTCTGGGACTCAAGAGAGACCACAATCCATTTTAAAAAATAAGGAGGGTTTTAATACCAGCACTTCAGGGGAGGATTCCTCATTCACAGATAATGAAAGTATTACCAATAGGGGTTCCCCAAATAGAAAGAAATCTAATAAAATGATCCCTTTAGACATGGTTCCAGGCGTCGTGGGGGACACAAACACAGGAACAGACACCAGGTCCAATTCCCTGGAGGGACTCATCCAGAACTTTCTCATATAGCTCCAAATGAAAGTCAAAATGTTTTAAATTTATCTAACCATACACTGTCTTGTGCTCAACAAAACTGCTCAATAAAGGACTTAGTTTTGTACCCGTTTTTTTTTTCAAATGAATATCACATTGTACAGGATGTTTTAAGTTTGTCGCAATTTGAATTTGAAATTACTTTTCGCTGACAGGGAATCTCAAAGATTGAATGAATTCAGATTTTACAAATCTGGTTTTCAGCCTCCTATGCAGAAACATGTTTCAATTTTCATGCAATCTGTTCTCAGAGATCTACATTTTCAACATCATGAATATACCATGTTAGGACATAATCTTACTTCACAGGAAACTACAGCCCTTCAACAACTATGTAATAATCATGACATCACGATTTTGCCTGCAGATAAGGGGGGAGCGGTGGTGGTACTAAACATGACCTATTATCTCAATGAGGGTCATTCTCAGTTATCTGATACTGGATGTTATATGTATATGGACACAGATCCTACCCCACATTTTAAGGAGGAGATTGATTCTTTCTTAGGTTTGGCTCAGGAAGAGGGTATTATCACTCAGACTTGTGTCACACACTTAACGGTTAAAGACCCCAGAAAGCAGATTTTGTATCTACTACCCAAAATACACAAAAGTCGAGATAATCCACCTGGTAGGCCAATTGTCTCGGATATAGGTTCGCTTACCGAACCCATGTCTGCATTTCTTACCCAATATCTTAAAGCACTCTTGGGTTTGGTTAGGGCTAGGCTGCAGGACACCACGCAATTTCTCAAGATCATCCAGGATACTCAACTTGAACCAGGGTGGTTTACGTGTTCTCTGAATGTTAAAGCTCTGTATACTAGTATTCCGCATTGGGTGGGTCTACAGGCCTTTACAGTATTGGCTGGAGAAAGCAGATCTTTATTCCCCTGGGTTTAATACTTTACTCATTTAACTGAACATGTCCTGACTAAAAATGTTTTTTACTTTCAGGGACAATGTTACTGGCAGCTTCGAGGGACGGCCATGGGGGCATCTTTTGCTCCAATTTATGCCGATTTATTCATAGCCTTCCTAGAAGAATGTATGATTTATGATTCATCTCACAATATTTATCTGGTTGAGATTGATATTTGGCGCAGATACCTGGATGACTGTTGGATGGTGTGGCGTGCGGACGCTGAATATTTACAAGAATTTGTAGGGTATTTAAATGATAACATTTGGGGGATTGAGTTTACTTTTACCTATAATTTGGATTCCATCAATTTTTTGGATGTTACTATCAACAGGAATAAGGATCACACCCTGAGTACGAGTGTATGCCGTAAATATCCCCAATACAATACTCTATTACATGCGTCCAGCATGCACTCACGCCACACCATCAGGAACATCCCCAAGTCACAGTTTATGCTCATTAAACGTTTAAGTTCTACACAACCAGATTATGATAGTGCCAGTTTGGATCTTTACCAGAGATTTGCCCACAAAGGATACAAACAAAGATATTTTCAGGGCTTTGGACTCTGCCACCAACATGGATAGGGACTCCATTACAATACAAGAGACTGGATATGGAATCCTCAGGGTCTACCATCAGGTTTATTACCACTTATGGCAGGAATTGCAATGCCATTAGGTCTATTATAAATAGACATTGGAACATTCTTCTAGCCAATGACCATTTGAGAACTGTTTTGGGTTCGGAATGTAAGTTTACATATCGTAAAGGTAAAACCTTGGGGTCCTTGTTTTCCCACTTCAAACACACAAAGCGGTGGGGCTATTTATAAACAGCTAGCTATATCTGGTGATCAATTAGTTGGTACTTATCCCTGTGGCCACTGTAGTTCCTGTAAACAGGTTAATAAATCAAAACAATTTTCTAGTCAGAATACTAGTAGAGTTTATGATTGCAAGGTTTTTGGCAACTGCAGCAGCAATTGGGTAATTTATTTGGCCAGTTGTAGGTGTTCGGCCTTTTATGTGGGCCAGACCTCTAGACCACTTAGAACCCGTACCAATGAACATCGAAGTGACATCAAGAACAAAAAGGAAACCAACGCCCTGTATCGACATGTGTTGAAACATGACCTTGCCCAGTTCTCTTTTATCATTATTGATAGAATCATTGGGGACAGAAGCAATACACAAGGATGGCATAGCATATTAAATCAAAGAAAAATACTGGATCATCACCTTGGGTGCGCTTTTCCCACCGGGCTTGAATGGCAATTTATAATCTATTCTTTATCATGAAGGATATGGCTTTTGCTATTGCTGACAAATATTATCCCTTAACATGGGAATTGTATGACTGGTTATTACCACAATCTTTATGGGAACAGATACATTCCTTTTGTCATTATTATTATTATATATATATATTATGTATATAATATTGTTTATCATGTTTATCATTTAAAAATAGGGGACATAGTGGTTTCACTAATATTTTTGTCAGCATATATATTTATAATAGTAACTCTGTCTTATGTATCATAATCTTAGATATTATAGCTTCTTATGTTAGGTTTTTGGTCATATGGATTATTGTTTTAATGTATAACCTGTTCAGGATCTATTTATATTAGTGATCAACCTTATCACATTTACAAATTCATTGTGCAGGTATTTGATGCATCTTTTTATCAGCTCATGTATATATAATAGGTTGTGGGAACATACCATGGTTTCATTGGTGGAGGTTACTTATAAATATGTATCTATTGAGTGATTATGTATGTCCATTTATTCACACTGAAGAAGGCATGGATTTGCCGAAACCGGTCTGTGGTTAATAAAGTTTCATCACTCTAATTTTCAGTTTTTGTGCTCTGTTCACATACACTAACTGCTGGCCACTTGTGTTTTATATTCCCAGCTTAACACCACTATGTGAGCTAGAACTGGGTTCGAGTTTTGGATACAGCTTCACAAATACTCGCCGGTGTTTTTTTCTTACCTACTTAAAGATTCACAGTGCCAATGCTTCCTAAACAGAAAGGTCACCTTAAACAATCCATAACATACCCAGATTTTTTTAACATAAAATTTGTTTGATTTGCTATAGGAACTCTCCACAACCATAAATCAATCTAAACCCCATATACCACCTTTTACTTTGCTGAATACTCCAAACAAATATAACAGTGTACTGCAAAACTAAGCAAAATGCGATACCAGCTAAAACTAAAAACTAAACACAAAAGTAGGAGGATGAAGGGTGGATGAGGCCACTACATCAGTGAGGAATTCGAACATCTACTGTAATGGGCAAGTGCAACTTACACAACTATATTATGCACATCATTCTCACTACTGTAGCAGCCTCTAGGCTATATGAGTTGAATACCAAAGCCGTTCAAACCTGGCAGGATGAAGAATATGAATACAGAGTCCCTGGAGAATGGTCCTAGTAAAGCTAGACATAACAGTGAAAAAGAATATAGTTTGTAATGCTTTGTAAAAGTAAGCACAGAGGATTATGAATGCTTCTGCAGTCCACCCCTTTCCAGTATGCCATTGAAGACAAAGCACTAGTTAGAATGCAATGTGATACTGCCTGGACTGGATGGTCTGTGGTAGGAATAACAGAAAGCAACAGCTGAGGACAAGCACCTGGGAATTGCCTGTTATATCTCCTGATAAGAAATAAACAGACGATCAGCTTTTTAGAAGGCTTAGTTCTGTCAAGACAGCACCTAAGCTGCCTAAGCATGTCCAGAGTATGCAGAATCCTCTCTCCCTGTTTTTTAGGTTTTGAGCAGAAAGCCAGGATAGGTGTGGCTTTATTCAAAGCAAGCTCTAAAAGTACCTTGGGCGTGACTGAGGGTTTTGTTATTAAAGAGACTATCTCTATGGAAAATCAGAGCTTGCAACAAAGATATCATTGCTCCGACATGTGCAAGAAAATTGAAGTACAATTTTCCAAGTTAAGAATCAGAAATCGGCTTGATGAGCAAGTTCAAAGTGTGACAAAGTCAACTTCTGCAGCACATATTTGAGATACAAAGCAGAAACATGTTTGTGAGGTGGTCGCAGTAGTAAAACTCCTTTCAGAAAATGTTTTAGCACAAGGAAGAAAAAGAGGAGGATCCACAGGCAGACATGCTGAAATGGCCACAACACAAACCTTTACAGAGGAGTACGAGAGGCCAAATGAAAATAGCTCACACAAATAATAGAGTACCAGTGATACAAAATCCCTGCTGGGCTCCTTACAGGTTAGGCCCCAACTACAAATTTTTTTCTGTGCATCAGCATAGGATTTTCTAGTAGCAGGCTTTCTTGCCTTCTTTAGTACCTGCACAACATCCTCATGAAATAAGTGCTGAAAAGGTATTAGATTGAACCTTGTAGACAATCATTTGAGTGTTGATTGAGACAGGCTGCACAAAACTCCCTCTCTTGTGGTAGTACATCAAGTCTGTGAGGAAGCAGTTAATAGTCAATTCTGTAGCATTGGTCTGTTCCTTTTTCTGATAAGACTCATGTATATTTCCCTCCAAGTCTCTTGTACCCTGTTTGCCAGAAAAATACTGTTTTTGTTTGTTTGTCTTGTTTTCTGAAAGACAGATGCCTATAACATTTGTACTGGGGTACATGAAGCCACCACAATCACTTCTGAGATATCCCTTTGAATCTTCAGAACTACCCTGGACATCAGTGGAAATTGTGGAAAAGCAAAGGAACATTCCATTCCAAGGGAATGGAAATGCATCTGGTTTCCAGGCTCGTTTTCAAGGAGTCTAGGAGCAAAGTTTGTTTAGTTGTCCATTTTGAAAGGGGTGAACAGATCGGAGGTGTTCCTTAACTGGATCAATTCCTGTAAGACCCCCCCTAATTTGATTTTCTTTCATGAAGGTCTTCGCTGGTCTTGCACAGCTCAATCTCCATTATGTTTTGCTCTGATGGAAAGCAAGACAATGAGGGTTTAGGAATGCTGAATGGCCAACTCCCAAGCAATCATAACCAGCCTGCACAGGAGGTATGACCTTGGACCCCTCTGCTTGTTTGTGTACCAGATGACTGTGGCATTATCGGTAATCAACTGACATGATACTGTGGACCACAGGTGATGACATGAATCATGACCAAAATCTCCCTTATATTGACATGCTTTGGTCGGTCAGAAAGTCTCCAAAGGCCTTGCACCTTTACCCCCATGGAAACTGCTCCCCAAGCAAAACCTGACTAGTCAGTGGTGAGAGATTGGTTTGGGGTCTGAAGAGGGAAGGGGAGACCAGAGTTCAATTGAACGTGTCTCCATCAATACAGTTCCCTTTTCATAAAGCTCAAAACCTGAAATCTGATTCTCCAGAGAATGCAAATATTGCATCCATGTGTTACTTTTGTTAAAGAAACTACCGCATCTTTCTCATATGTAAAACTGGCAAGAGGAATCATGAGTATCAGAAGCCATGAACCACAGGATCCTGAGAAATTCTCTTGCAGAAGTCCAATACCAATTACAGAAATTCATCTCTTGTGCCAAAAAAAGCGTTTGAAGAGAAGCACCTATAAGGTAGACCAGTAAGATTAGAGTCAATTAGGATTCTGCAATATTTATCTGGAAACTCCAACAACTGGTCAAGAGAGACAAACAAAAGTTATGTACTGTCCATGATAAATATGTTTTTATATACTCTCCAGAATGATAGATCTGTTTTGTCCATTTCCATCCTTTCTCAACATACGAGGTCTTCAGGTCTGAGTCAGATCATACATTGTTTATTTTCCAGATCTGGATCTGGTGTTCAGTTATCTCCCTTTATCCACAATTCCCTATGCAAACCCAATAAAAAAGGCAAGTATATAGTGTTTAAAATGGAAGTAAAGAAGCCAGCTGATGCACATCTCTAGGAACAAAGGCTAAGTCAGTCAGAGCACTTCATGAGGTAAAAGGCTAAATGCCCAGAAAAATATGGAAGGATACTCCAGAGCACAGCTGAACCAAAAGAGGCTCTTGATCCAGACTGTATGTCCAATTTTGTATTGGGAAATGAAGGTATGAACTTTTGACTGGGTGGCAGCTGCACAGATGTCATCAGGAAGCACCTTGGAAAAGAAAGCTGTTGAGAAAGCTATAGATCTAGTGGAATGGGCTTTTTTTTTTTAGTTAGTGACAAACCCTTTTTCTTTGTAAATCTAGGATATACATTGAGACGGACAATGGGGAAGCAGTGACTGAGTACCATATTTCTCATTCTGAGAGGGGAGCAAGAAACAATCAGTTTTCTTAAAGGCTTTTGTCTTATGTAAATAGAATCGTAACCGACGGTGAACATCCGTGAAGTGCAATGTGTATTCACCGTTGTCTGAATTTTTGGGGAAAAACATAGCAAGATTTATGGATTGGATGATGCAAGACTCAGCAAACTCTGCCTTTGAGAAAAGAAATGTAGGGAGGTTTTGCAGACAGGGCATTGAGCTCTGAAAGAGAAGTAGCAGCAACTAAGAACGGAGTTTTCCATGATAAACACTTTAAATCAACTTTAGCAGCAGATTCAGATGGAGGGTTGGTCAAGGCTTGTAGTAAAACTGTAATGTAACAGAGAGGAACTGGGTCTGTAAACAGGGAACATAACAGAAAAGTTCTTTTAAGAAAAGTTTTAGACAGCCTTAAGGATGCAGTGGCTGTGTGATTCTCTCCAATGTGAAAGGAAGAAATTGTTAATTGTACTTTGCCAGTGGAATAGAAGGCTCCATTCTGAAAAAGATGGCTGCAACAGGAGCCAAGAAGGGATCAAGGTCATGTTCAATTGCCCATATGGAGAACCTTTTCCATTTGCTTTTGTAAATCTTATGTGTACAACGTTTCCGGGAAGAAGTCAGGATATGAACAACCAAGGATTTAAACCTGAACTGTCTAGCCATCACTAGAATTATAAAAAACATGAGGTCAACTTGAGGGATTGAATGTCTAGTTGAAAAGAAACCAATGGTGTGACAGTAGATCTTGTGTCAAGCTCAACACCTAGAGAGGGTGTAATAGAGGAGGCCAGAGGAAAGGAAACCATACTTGTTGAGGCCGGGGGGGGGGGGGGGGGGGCTATGAAGGTGACTGCAACTTTCTTTGCCAATGCTTTCTGTAAAACTTTTGGAATCGAAGGAATGGGAGGGAAGGAGTCCTGAGGGGCTAACTGCAGGTCACAGAACCACTTGGTGACTCTCCCTCCAGGGGTAACAAAGCGAAGAACTTGTTACACATGATGTTGTGGGGGGATACAAAGGGATCAAAGCAAGGTTGGCCCCAATGTCTGAACAACTGTACTGTGACTACTGGATTGAGGGACCACATGGGAGGGAGAAGGACAGACCTGCTTAACCGGTCTACTAATACAATGGACTTTCCTAGACTATGCTTTGTTACTAGAAAGTGGTGAGAAGATATCACCCATTGCCACAGTCCCACGGCCTAGCAACATAATGAATAAGATATTATTCCTCCCGGTCTGATGATGTACAAGATGACTGTTATGTTGCCCGTCTGGGTAGATATCACATATGAGAGGAGACCATCCTGAAAAGACTGCATTGCCAGGAGGATTGCTCTCATCTTCAGACTGATGTGTACACTGATCCCTGATTATCATAACATATCTTGTGGCGGTCTTTCCCAAGAAATGCCCCCCACCCCAAGTGGGAAATGTCTATGGTCACTGTGGCTTCGAGAGAGGGAAGATTGAAGGGACGTTCTTGGCAAACATGGAGACCCCGATAGGTGTTTTGCAAACTTTGTTAAAGATACTAGGAGGGAAATGGATTGTTGTCTTATTGACCACTGGACTGCATAAGTGTACTGTACAACCTGCATGTAGTATGTGGCCAGGGAAACCAAAGTGATTGAAGCTGCCATGGAGTCCTGAAAATGGAGAATTGTTTTTGCTGGTGGCATCTGACAGGACAAGGACAAGTTGGTTGATGAATGGATGCAATCTTTGCCTGGGGAAGTTTTGTAATATGGACCTTTGTATCCAGCTGCACTTCTATGAATTCAAAAAGACTGAAATGGAAAAAGTTTGGACTTTGATAAATTCACCATAATGCCTAGGTTTGAACACAGACTGAGCAAGGAGTCCCTGGCTTGGATGAGTAGATTCCTGGTAGAAGCTTGGACAAGCCAGTCATCCAAAAAAGAGAACACCTGGAATCCCTGCAGTCAAAGACGTGTTGCCATTACATTTGAACACCCCAGAGGCTCTACTGAGACTAAAAAGCACAGCTCTGAACTGAAAATGATTTGCTCCCAGCTGGAATCAAAGACACTTCCTGGAGCATCTGTCGATCTTTACGTGGTAGTATGCATCATGAAAATCTATCCATCACTTTCCCTCCACAGAGGGAAAAAACCTACTGTATCTTGACCATCTGGAATTTTGCTTCTCTTACAAATTTGTTCAATTAACGTGGAACCATAACTGGTCTTAAACCCCTGTTTTTCTGTGGCACTAAAGAACCTTGAGTATCTTCTTTGGTCTGGTAGGACCTCTTGGATGACTGAATTGTTTAAAAGCTTCTTTATTTCTGAAGTGGCAGTTTCCCTTTGAGAGGGTTGTACATCAGTAAGTCTTTTTAGGGTTAAAGAGAGAGAATCTAAAAGGGAATATAGCAGCCTCCAGTTGTGATCTTCAGCATCCACTTGTCTTGAGTGATGGACATCCAGGTTGTTGGATATAGAAATAAGCACACTCTGATGAGTGCAGCAGTTGGAAAACATGTCAGGAGCACTGAAAAGGCTTCTCACAGAAAAAAATCTCTGAAGTCATGATTCTGCGTACCACCTCTGCCACTACGGAAACATCCATTATAAGAATTCCCCCTTTGCCACGGGAACTGTCTCCAGAAGTATCAGGGATCTCATTTTTTTCATTTTAAGATAATGCCTCTTCTACTTTAGGACTAAACAATGCTGAGCTGTCGTAATAGGCATTCACAAAGGATGTCTTAAAATCTTCCTAAAAGTCACAGACCCTCATCCAAACATGGCTCATGATGGATATGCCCATGCTGGCTGTTCTAGACGTACCCTGTGTGGCACTGGAAATAAGGTGCAGAGAGACACTAGACAAGGAATAAAGGGTAGTTAGCTGTGCATCAGTGGACTTTCTTTGATATGCAGGTAAGGTCCCTGGGAGTGATTTGGGATCTCCTCTGGTCAAATCCCTTAAGAAAATGTAATATGTGCCAAACAACTTAACTCCCTCACTGAGAAAGTAGATGAAGAGTAGACTCATTTCCCAAATCTGTTCAAAGTGCAAGACTCACTGTTTGGTGGCTGGAGGGAGAAACTTTCTTCTGCTAGTTCCTTTTTGGTGGTTGCCTCCACTACCATGGAATCCACTGCTGGGTCCTTGGGGATGCAGTAGGGATGATCCTTAGGCGCGACAAGAATGTATCTGGCTTCTTAGGGGTGGGGTCAGCTGTGTCCAGGTTCTTCCATACCCGTTTAGGAGATGAGGCCTACCATCTCATCCACAGGTGGAACCACTCAAGACGTTGACATGCCAAAAACAAAAGCCTCAAAAAAATAAATAAATAAATAAAAGACACTTCTGGAGAGAGCATTTAGGAGGACCATTCCCCTTTCTGTTTAAGCAGTTCAGGGATTTCTCTAAATGAACCATCCTCAAGAAGTGATCTGGGGGAAACTTCTCCTTCATCCAAGCCAGCATCAGCAGTGCCAGACTTCTGAGGGAAATCTAGGTGCCTCCTTTTGCATGTATGTTTCCTGTGTACCTCCAGTGGGATGCTCTGGGGAAGACTCAGAGACTGAGGTGATCTCTTCTAGAGGAGCAGGCAGAAAACTTCTGGTTAGTGGCTGTCCTGACAGTACAAGAGTAGATATTAGACCCCTGGACATTATTTGGGGGAGAGATGAATCAAAGCTTGAGTAGTAGTCTTCTGTCTTGGTTAACAGAGTACTCTCTTGAAAAACCTCAAAATCAGAGCTACATATGGATCCTGGGAGCCTAGCCTTAGAAGCCGAAGCTGCTGAAGGAGGCTCAACCTGGGATACTGCATGGCTCAGATCCAAACTGAAGTCAGAGCAAAACTGCCTACCACTAACGTTCCAAGAAAAAAGAATGTTTATGAAGACGTTGGATCTGATCCTAGCCTGTCAGAGTCTGCATCAATCATTTGTGTAGGAGACTCGGACAGCTCAAATGTGGTTGCAACCTACCAACTCACCAACATCAAGGAAGCACTCCAAAGCAGACCTGCCCCAGGTGGAAGCTGGATCAAAGGACTCCAATCCAAAAGGGAGGGTCACAGAAGGAGCAACAACTGAATGTGGGGGAAGAAACCATTTCCTTGGTTCCGGTGGTAGCCAGAGCTGGGAGGACCCCCAGCTGGGTTTGAAGAAATCTCATCATCATGACCACATCTGCATTGATAAGGTTCCTAGTAGATTTGTCTGACTAAAAGAATTAAGCAGCAGAGAGGGGGACTAGAATGAAGGTATAGCTTTTTCTGCAGTACAGGTGAAATGAGCCTAGAAGAAATTGGCTCCAGCAAAAACCTTGGTGGTATGCTGGATCCAATGATTATTGGATCTGAAAAAAAAGCACTGGCCCCATAGGTTTTACAGTTTTGGAAACCACAGCCGAAGAGGACATATGGTCCAGAGACCTTTACCATGAGGTTTTAAATCTTTATTTTTCTTTATCCTTCTATTTCTCTTTGGTTCTCTCCTTAGACTTTTCAGCTGGCTTCTTTACAGGAGAAGATGATCTCGCAGATGTTGAAGGTACACTTTTCTCCCACAGGAGTTGGGAAAGGCCCTATCAAAATTAGTTTCAGACCTCCACAATGGCCCATTGGCCAAAGGCTTCACAAATTGTGTAAAATCTAAACATGAAGGACCTAGGCAACAGATACATTTATCATATGCATCAGAACTGAAATATGTGTGGGCACAAGCCACACACTTCTTAAACCCTGACAGTTTGTCAGATATCCTTAAAGGAAAAAAGAAGACAAGGGATTAAAAAAGGATAGAAACCTTCTCTGCAAATAAAAGTGCACTATAGTAAAAAGATTCCACTCTTCAAAAAATGTCCAATACCTAAGGTGAAAGACAAGGAAGATCTATGGGGAGGAAATGTATAATGGCAATAAGAAAGGTTAACTTAAAAGTTAAGTGAATACATAACTTTATATAGCTTCATACATCCACATCCTGAGCCAACAGATCTGTCCTACACTTGTGACGGCAAAAGAAATCCAGGTTAGATGGGTCTAACACAGGGGATCAATGAAGAAAGTCCCCCTGCGCGAGAGCAGTTGCAAGGCTCACGAAATTAAATGCATACAAAAAACAAGGAGCCAGCAATAGTGTCTGAAAAAAATGTATTCAAAGACACATACAGCAAAAAAAAAAAAAAACGGTTTCGGCTGGAACAACAACACAGCCTTCCTCAGTGTATAGATTCAATTTAAAAAACACATGCTGTTAAATACTATAAAGATGTCACCCATTGGTTGAATGCTCATAAATATTCATTTAGTCCAGGGGGAAATAAACCCCCAAGCTTTATGATCCACTTTTTCTCTTTTCTATTCAATACATTGTGCCATCCAATTTTATTTGTACGGTTTCCATATACTACATCAATAATAATGAACTTAAATTCAGCAGTCAGATGCATCAGCTGATGTTTATATAAGGCATTTGTCAATTTTTTGTGTTTGATATTACTCATATGTTCAGAAATGCGTGATCTGATGGGACGAGATGTCTGCCCTACATAGAATGCCCCACCGTTGCATGTAGCCAGGTAAACAACCCAATCGTTACTACAGTTAGCAAAAAAGCCTATATCAAAAACCTGGGAGCAATTTATACTAGAGAAAACTTTGGACATGCTGATATGTTTACAATTAGAACAATGGCCACATGGGAAGCATCCATGTAGAGTCTTCCCTAATATGGTAGTCTGTTTGGATACAGAATATTTATTGTCACTATATTTATAGTGATTGAAATAAGATTTAAGATTTTTGCCATTTCTGTATGAAAAAGTACATCTGTCTGGAATAACATTAGCAACTGTTTGATCAGATTGTAAAATATTCCAATGTCTACGGACACTGTCTAAAAGACAATTAGTGTTCCGAGCATAAGTGGTAGTGAATCTTAGTGTTTGTGATGCTGTACTTGTGCGATCCCTGTATTGAAGTAAATCGGATCTCTCCATGTTATTCACCTGATGTTTGGCAGCTGTTATGTTGCCAACTTTATAGCCCCTTTGTTTAAACCTATTTGTTAAATCATATTGATTTGAACAAAATGTAGACTGTTGTGAACAAATACGCTTGGCTCTTATAAACTGAGATTTGGGAATGTTCCTAGTTATGTGTGTACTACTGGTACATATGTGACCTATATATTGGGGATTTGAGTTTGGTTGTGTTTCAAACTATATGAATACAGTCTTTATACATCAGATTAGTATGGTTTACTTATAATTGTGCTTGTCATTATCAGCCCAGATATCAATGGGTAACTAGGATTATATTAAGTGTCATATCATTTAACCTTTGGGACAAACATTGTTAATATTTCAGGTTGTCAGTGTCATATGGACATATTTGTCCTGACCTTTCTAATTTTGGAGATTTCATTAGGTATTTGATACCATATGTGACATGCAGAACTTATATTCCTTCTTAGGACTTATACACTTTTCTGATGTGGTTATTTCCAATTACCATTCATTCCTTTTGAGTACTAAGTCTGTGACCTGTATATTGGGGATTTGAGTTTGGTTGTGTTTCAAACTATATTATTATAGTCTCTTTATACCAGATTAGTATGGTTTACTCATATTTGTGCTTTTCATTATCAGCCCAGATACTTATGAGTAACTATCAGTATGTGACATATATTGAGTGTCATATTATATAACCTTTGGGAATGATATTACTTATATTTCAAGTAGTCATTGTTATATAGATATATTTGTCCTGATCTTTCAACTTTGGGACAATTTGTTACAATTAGGCATTTGACACTATACGTGACATGTAGAAATTATATCCCTTTTTAGGACTTATATATTTTTTGATGTGCTTATTCCCTATTATTATTCATTTCTTTTGAATATTCAGTTGGTGGACAAAAATTTTTTTATACATTGTCTTGGCTGTTTATTATGACTAAATACTTTTCTGTTTCGTCTGGATACTTTTTGTATTATTCATATAAAGGTATCTTGACTTTATATATGGTTAAAGGACATATTTAATCCAATTGTTTATTTGATATCAGGATTTGGTCTCTTTCCTCCTGACCCTGGTACTGTTTGTTTTTTATATATAGCTGTTTTTTATGATTTATTTATATTTTTCCAAACTTTGATTCAGCATTCCATATTTGTATATTAGCTTTGTCTGCTTTTGTTTGGATTTCTTGTGCAGCCCCTTGAATATACAATAATATACTTTCTTATTTAGTCATTAGGGATATCTTTTATGTCAAGCGTTCCTGATAAGATTATTGGTATAGTTTCTGTAGGCTTGGATGCAGCTTTCCCTATTTATTAAGTGGTATTTTGTCTGCTGCTATTGTCCATTGTGCTTTTTAGCTGTCGTGGTTATGTCTATGGGTAACCATCATTGACAGCTTCGAACATATATTTTTGGTCTGTCGTGGTTCTGTACACTGGATACCATTATTGACCGTCTCTATTACAAACTTTTTTGGCATATCTATTACCAAATTGTGGTTACAAGTATGGATCTATCTAATCTCATTTCTGGTCTGGTTGCAGATAGAGAAGACCTTGGGGTCTTTGGTCTAACTTCTTCCAGTAATGGGAGTAATCAGCCTAAAGACTCAACAAGTCCGGATACATCATGTCAAAATCTAATTGATGATCTCAATAAGCAGCTTAGATTATTGCGAGCAAATGTGTGGCACAGCAAACTCTTTAAGGCGTATCAGGCCGCCAATATTACCCCTAGGGGGTTACGTATACGTACGATCCCCCATGTTAATAGTATGGATGATGAGTTGACCAAAAATTGGTCTAAAATACAACAGGAAGCCACTATGGCCTTTGTTGCAGAATTGTTTAATTTTCACAATCGTGCAATTGATAGGGGGCTGGCAGAAATCACTGTTTTAGCAGACAAAATGAAATCTTTTGAAAAAGAACCTTCATTTGAAAGTAGGTTAAATAAGGTAGCTGTAGATCTTAAAAAATATGATGCTGAACTGAGGTCCAGGAAAATGAAAAAAATTGCCAGGGATCAGGAGGACTATTCATGTGGAAACCCTTTTTCACATCAGACCAAGCATGTGAGGTTTAATAATCCTCCTGCCTCCACTATGAAAAGGAAGAGACCTAGGTCCATTTTGCGGAAACATTACACTGATATAACCTCATCATTTGAGGACACATCGTCTGGTACTGACAACGAATCCCTGGCAGCATCAGGGTCTCCTTCCCCAAAAAGACTGGGGTGGTCCCTTTAGGATTAAACGTAGACGTGGGGGGCGTAAACACAGGAAAGGTTCAAAATATTCAAGGGTTATTGGAAATGGCCCTGAAAAACTGAATGGTGAAACTAACAACAATGTGTTAAATTTGTCAAATGTTGATTCATCTCCGATACATATTTCTGTCCTAAATAAAGGCCTTAATTTTATATCTGGTTTCATGATATCTGAAGATGCACTTGCTCAAGATATAATGAATTTTTGTAGACTATTGAACCTCAGATTATTTTTTGGTGATTCTGATTGTAACTTTGATCGTGGTAAATTCACATACCACAAATCCAGTTTCTCCCCACCTATGCATGCTACAGTTCATTTGTTTCAAAATAGCGTTCTCAAAGATCTACACTTCTTCAGTTCTGATGTTGCTTTTAAACACAACAACATTACACCCATTGAGAAACAGGCTATTTTTGAGCTACAGAACAATAAAAATATTGTAATCACCACAGCAGATAAGGGAGGTGCTGTTGTTGTACAGAACTGGTTAGATTATGATAATGAGGCCCGTAGACAGCTTTTTGACACCAGATACTATTCCTATATGTCTGTAGATCCTACATCAAGACTTATCAAATGTATTAAATGCTTTCTTGTGGATGCTAAAAATCGGGCAATTATCACAAATGATACTTTGTATCTATTAATGATTCAAATGCCCAATACATCTATTTTTTACCGAAAATTCACAAAAATGCTATCCATCCTCCAGGCAGACCTATAGTATCTGGCAAAGGCTATGTCACTGAGCCATGATCTAGGTTTTTGACTCAATATTTGAAACCTTTGTTACTATTTATTCGTTCTAGGTTACAAGACACAACCAATTTTCTACAAATAATATCAGAGACACAACTTGAGGCTGATTGGCTTCTATGCACACTTGACGTTAGTGCTCTATATATGAACATACCACACCAGGCAGGATTAAAAGCTTTGGCCTATTGGTTGGACATCACAAAGTTGTATAGTTCCATATTTAACTCTTTTTTGGTTGATATGGCTAGGTATGTACTTACATGTAACATCTTCTACTACAAAGATCTGTGTTTCTGGCAAACTAAAGGGACAGCCATGGGGGCATCCTTTGCCCCTATATATGCTGACCTCTTTATGGCTTACGTCGAAACACAGATCATTTATGATTCCACTAGAAATATATATCTATCTGATATGGACATTTGGAGACGTTATTTAGATGATGTGTGGCTGGTCTGGAGAGGTACTGAATCTGGGCTTACAGAATTTGTTTCTTATCTTAACAACAATGAATGGGGACTAGTTTTTACGGAACATCATGATACTAATAATATAACATTTCTGAATGTCCTTGTACATAAGCTTCCTGATGGCACCTTGGAAACGGAAATTATAGGAAGTTCCCACAATATAACTCCCTCTTACATGCTTCCAGCTACCATCCTCCACACATAACTAGGAACATTCCCAAATCTCAGTTTATAAGAGCTAAGCGTATTTGTTCACAACAGTCTACATTTTGTTCAAATCAACATGATTTAACAAACAGGTTTAAACAAAGGGGCTACAAAGTTGGCAACATAACAGCTGCCAAACATCAGGTGAATAACATGGAGAGATCCGATTTACTTCAATACAGGGATCGCACAAGTACAGCATCACAAACACTAAGATTCACTACCACTTATGCTCGGAACACTAATTGTCTTTTAGACAGTGTCCGTAGACATTGGAATATTTTACAATCTGATCAAACAGTTGCTAATGTTATTCCAGACAGATGTACTTTTTCATACAGAAATGGCAAAAATCTTAAATCTTATTTCAATCACTATAAATATAGTGACAATAAATATTCTGTATCCAAACAGACTACCATATTAGGGAAGACTCTACATGGATGCTTCCCATGTGGCCATTATTCTAATTGTAAACATATCAGCACGTCCAAAGTTTTCTCTAGTATAAATTGCTCCCAGGTTTTTGATATAGGCTTTTTTGCTAACTGTAGTAACGATTGGGTTGTTTACCTGGCTACATGCAACTGTGGGGCATTCTATGTAGGGCAGACATCTCGTCCCATCAGATCACACATTTCTGAACATATGAGTAATATCAAACACAAAAAACTGACAAATGCCTTAAACATCAGCTGATGCATCTGACTGCTGAATTTAAGTTCATTATTATTGATGTAGTATATAAAAACCGTACAAATAAAATTGGATGGCACAATATATTGAATAGAAAAGAGAAAAAGTGGATCATAAAGCTTGGGGGTTTATTTCCCCCTGGACTAAATGAATATTTATGAGTATTCAACCAATGGGTAACATCTTTATAGTATTTAACAGCATGTGTTTTTTAAATTGAATCTATACACTGAGGAAGGCTGTGTTGTTGTTCCAGCCGAAACCGGTTTGTTTTTTTTTTGCTGTATGTATCTTTGAATACATTTTTTTCAGTCACTATTGCTGGCTCCTTCTAACACAGGGGAACAATGAGTAAGGGGAGGAGACTGAGCACCGGAACCAAAGCTTGAAAGTGGCCAAAGTCACATCCGAAGATTTATGTTGTGGAACGGATGGAAAAAGACATTAGATCCCAAGCTGATGACTCCTGACATTGGATAAACATTCTGCAGGAAGGTTGTCAAAGTGAGAGTACGCATTATACTGATGCGTACATTCCTGCCCATCCATACAGTGAAACACTTTTTGTCCAACAACTCAAAGTTTAAACAAGCAGGACATAAATTCTCAAAATTTACACCAAACAGATTAATAGGCACTAGTACCTAAAAATAGCAGTCCCCAACAGTAAACATCTGGTATTGTAAAAACAAAAAAGCACCAGCTTTCTTAAAGGTGAAATGCTGCTTTTAGTCAAAAGATAAAATGCTAATTATTTTTCTTAAATAAGCAACAATTTTGGTGCATAGTGGGGGTTCCCCAATGGGGGTCTAAATCTGCCAAAATCAAAGCTCTTAGCTGACTGCTACTCCTGTGAAACTCAATAAATGCGTCTTTTCAAGACAGAAGAAAGTAATGAAGAATTCCCTCATTGGGACTAGACAATCAGCAGTCAGAGTAAAGGGGGGGGGGGGGCTAACAGCTTCTTGAAACTGACCAGTAGTTTCCTGTGCAGGAAATAACCCATATAGCCTAAAGGCTACTGCAGCAGTGGGAATGATGAACACTAGTGAATGTTTGTTTTAATCACTATTACAGTCTGCAAAGCTTTAGGCACCTTTCTCTTGTGCCGTACATCTGCCGTTAGCATGCAAGGGCATGTCAGTATAGGAGGGACATAAAGATACACCAAAGACTCTGCTTTCATGCCCAAGAAAGAGGGGCTGAAGTCAGATGCTCCAAATTAAGTATTTTTTTTTTTCCTATTTTGACAAAGCAGAAGGACATTCCACATCAACCAGTCAATGGATTATTCAGTGGGATGGAATGTAGGCATTAGTACTGTAACAGTACTCTGCCTGAAGTTAAATACATAACTGTAGTTTGTTCCTCATTAGAAAAATGTTCAAATTAAAGTCCAGAATTCCCTGAACAGCATACTCTTGCAAAGCTTGCCCTGACTCTAGGAATAGCATTCAGCTTGTAACGTTTGGCAAATGTGATAACTGTGGCCCAAGTAGCTGCTTCTAAAACAGATCTAGTCCACTCCTTTTCAGAAAGCCCAGTTGTAGCAACAAGCTGTAGTAAAATGCGCCTTGAGATTCTCTGGAGGATTTTTCCATGATTAAAAGAAGCCAAACTGAATGGAGGAAGAAAGCAGTCTAGAGACGTTTTCTTTAGAAACTGGCTGTTCTTTTTTTCTTTTTAACCATGATACGATACAAAAACTTGATGAGATATTACCTGGACAAATCTAAAGGCTTAAGAAAACCTTAAATATCTGTGCACACTAAAGCAATGAAAAAAATCGTACTTCATTTTGTGGATCAGGATAGAAAGCAGGGAGCTAGACAGTCTGATTAAGAGTAAACTCAGAGGCAAAATTGGGCATAAAGTGAGGGCTGGTTCTCAAACTCATCATGTCCTTGTGTAAGATCATAAAAGACATGTCACAAATTTTACACAAGAGCTGGCTGTGGGTTGAAAGGAAGGGCGAGTTAGTTTTTCTACAACAAAATTCATATCAAAAGGAGTCTTGCTTTTTTTATTCAGTAGTAAAACATGCAAACCCCCGTTTAAAAATTGTTTGACCTGTTACAGAAGAAAGCGGGGGAATCCAGTGACATACATGCTGAGATGTCCGAAAGATGCGCCTTTATGGAAATGTATGCTAGACCAGAACTGAGCAATTCACAAAGGTACTGCAGGATCAGGGACACACTCACTTCAGATTCTGGTTCTGTCCTCTATTTTGGCAGCAAAAGAAAAATGTTTTCCTTTGGATAATAGCAAGTTTTCTTGCCTCCTTTAATACTGTTGCATGTCCTTGTTAATAAAAGGTACACTGCATAAAAGGGATCAAAAACCTATTACCAATATAGTTAGAATAAAAGTTTGAATATTAGGATGAATCCGCGATCATAACTGTGGACAATTGCCCCTGACCAAATGCACAGGAAAAGAGAACCAGTGTTGTCTGGGCCAAAAGGGAGTCACCAATACAATTTTTAGCAAATCTGTCCTGGTCATTTGAATGACTTTCAAAATGAGAGGAAAGGGGGAGATTCATAAAAAAATATTCCCATCCAGGGACTGAAAAGGCACATGTCTTCAGGCTTTTTTTTACAATGCGTCTTGTTCACATCTGAAGCAAACAGATTTACATATATATATATATATATATATATATATATATATGATATACCCACCTTCATTAAATTATCATCACTTAAGATACTAAGAGAAAGCAAACCATATCAACATTTTTTTTCAATTTACATGCATTATATATAAAACATATTTTCTTTCTTTGTAACTATCAGTCCAATACGGCATAAATTGTTGAATTCCTGCCTTAAACCTCACTCCTCCTTCTGAATTATTCTGCTTGTAATGTTCCCACAATTTCCATCTATTTCTACATAATTGGTTCCTTCCCTTTTCTAAAGATTCCCAGTCTTTTATCACATTCAGTACTTCAAGTAGTTAGTTTAGACTTTGATTTCCACTTTCTAGCAACTGCTTTTTTGGCAGCCAAAAAAATGAAACCTGGTAATGCCTTACTATGGTGAGTTAATCGTATGCAATTTCCTTGGTTAACAGCCATTTGCTCACCTAATATTTCTGACAGAGTACTCTGTATGAAATTTTTTTAAAAATTGCCAACTCATCACACTTCCAAAACATATGTTCCCAGTGTTTGTCTTTCCCATCACACCTCCAAAATGTTGCTATCTACCTTTAGAAAAAAATCTTTGAAGTATGTTTGGGGTACAAAAATACCTATGCAAGCACTTCCAAGTAAAGGCACTTCCAAGTAAAGCTCCTAAACTTTCGAGACATTGCTGCACACGTGGAAGCCATACAAATGTCCTTCCATTGTTCTCTTGGAAATTGCTTTACTGTCTCTTCCCAATCTTTTCTCACCTCAACTGATTGATTCTTACAATTATCATGCAATACCGTATATGCCCTGCTGATTATCCCTTTGTTAACAGCATTCTACAGTCAACTAAAAACTACACCAGAGCAAGTCTTTTATTTAGTATTCCACTATTTCTTTCTCTGTGGTTATACTCTGATACCAATTTATCATAGGGAAGGCAGTTTTTAGCCTGCAGTTCAGACTTCTTTTTGGCTCATCCCACTTTATTACCTTTCCCTAACTAGTTATTTGCTCCCAATACCTAAAGTTCTTTGCTAGTCTTCTCGACTAAATTAACCCCTCTTGCCTATTTTCTGTACCCCTACTTGCAACCATCCTCATTGGAAAAATCTCCACTCTCCTGTTGGCTTAGTTCTTTGAATACCTTTGGCTACTTTATGAGTATAATATTGTACATGGTTATTATTCTCCTTAGGGATTTGCATCCAAAATCCACCTCTCTGTTTCTTGAGCTCCCCCCATGCTTCACCATCATCACTTTCCATTTTGAATTATAACTTTCTGCTTGTGTTACATATATGAACTTTAACAGTGCAGCTCTAAAATAACCCTTCAGATTAGATAATCCTAAACCACTTTGTTCTACTGGAAGGATCAACTTATCACACTTAACTCTTACCTTCTCCTCCCAAATAAGTCCCTTCCACTTACTGTCCAGAACTTCTCCTCTTGTTGATAACAGCAAGCCTGACCCATATATAAAACTAAAGGGACTAAACATTTTCACTGCTTGTTTCTTCTTACTATCCACATCCCTAAATTAAAGCTTATCGTTTCTCAGTTTTTACATTATCTTTTGTTTAGTCTCTTTCCACATATCCTTAGCTACCATAACAAAAGTTTTTTTTAATCTGTACTTCTAAAAACTTCATCCTTTCCAGTTGCCTTAAATATGGGTATTGCTGAACCAATTTGTGTATGGGTACATCATTTACGGCTACACACTGTTTTATTCTTCATTAATTTTATATCCTAAAGAGACTTGAAACTGTCTGAAAATGTTCCACAACACCGAGATGTCCTTTTTGGATTTATTAGGTACAAAATAATATCATCTTTAAATAAAGCCAACTTTCTCAATGACCATACCAATTATATCCTTGCATTTCTGAGTCCCTTATTTTTTTGCCAATGGCGCTAAATATAAAGCAAATAAAGTTGAAAGAGGACACCCACACCAGATTCCTCTCTTCAAACAGAACTTATCAAAGAGGAACACTACCACTTTAATTCTTGCCTTTGACAGTTCATATATCCTCCAAATTAACTGTATTATTGTATCAGGGAATGCAAAGGCTTCCACTGCCCTACTCAAAAAATCCCAACTTAACTCTGGTCAAATGCTTTCTCTGCATCAAGACCCATCAATAATAGGGGTAATTTCTTACATTCAGCTTCCCTCTGGATCATCATTATTCTATTAATGTCGTCAAATGCTTGCACCCCCTCCACAAAATCATAGTGGTCCATATCTATCAATTTTGGCAACATTTTTGCCATTCTTTTAATTTAGTATACACAAACACTTTATAATCATTGTTTAAAACTGCAGTGGGTCTATATGAAGCTGTGTCTAATGGGTCTTTACCATCTTCAAGCAACACAGGCACTACAGCTTTCTTCCCAAGATATTGCTGCTACCCCTCCTTTTTAAATGCTATCAAACAAAATTTTCTAGACCATTATAACTTTCTTTCCTTCTAAACTTCCACAGGAATACCATCAATTCCCAGATATTTCCTAAAGATTGACTATACATCACTGTTTTTATCTCATATCATCCGAACTTAACCTTGGCTTAAGTATTTTCATAAATATTTCTATTTGTGCTATTTCCACATTTCTCAGTTTTGTACAAATTTTCAGAAAGTTTCCAAAATATCTAATAACCTGTACAGGATTCGCTGGGTTTTTTTTTTTGTTTGTTATAGGTTCCCCAAGTTTGGCAACAAACTTTTTTTTTTTTTTTTTTTTAATTCCCACTGCCGAAGTAGTTTGCTACAAGTTTTTGTGCTCTGGAGTTATCAAAAATAACTGCTCAACAGCTATCTTTCTAAAATAATGCATATTATCCAGATACTCTCTCATTTTCTGTTTGGCACTATACATTTATTCATCTTCTTGTTCTGCGAGATTCCCCTTATTCTGCAACACTTGAACCTTTGTCAGCCGCTCTAAGTAACTCCTATTACTTCTTAACAATATCTCTTTCTCTTTTATTACCATCATATTTTTAATGCCATTCAACTCTCGAATAATTTCTACTACGCATTCCTTAAATTCCTCTCTTTTTAACAGGTAAGTGGGAAAGCGCCAGGGTCTAATTTTTACTTCATTACTCTGCATTTTATTATTTTTTGTCAGAGCCTGATATGAAAGTTACTTGATCTGCAATGAAGCTTTCAATTACATGCACATGTTCCTGTGAAATATACTTACTGTCCAGTCTAGCCCAATTACTGTACCTCTGGGGAATAATATGCAAATTCTGCCAGAGTCCCTATTATTGAATTAATGTCTTTCATACCAACTATTTTTCATAAATTTCTTCAGAAATTTATTTATTTTATTTTACATTTGTTAACCGGGAAATTCCGACTGGACCAGGTCCATTTTCAGTGGAGGCCCGGGGAGAAAAGCACCAACATCAAGTTATACAAATGCAGTACATCCAGCATAATACACAAAACAGGTTACATCATGTATGCTGAGCATAGTAATATAACAAGAATTAATAAAAACACTCCAGGTAAAAGATATAGAACATGGGTAAAAAGACAATGTCAGTCATACTTTGGTAAGAAAAGAAAATATATCAAGTAAGATTCTACAGTTAAAAGTACCCTTTCAGATGACCAAGCCTACAGGGGCTCAGAGCTCCAGCATGTGATCAGAGAAGAATTTGTGGAGTTAATAGTAGTATGGGGAGGGTTATGTGATACAAGGGCATAACCATGTACTAAGAAGGTGCGATTTGAGGGAGTTTTCGAATATGGATGTGGAGGGGGCAGTGGACACAGATAGGGGAAGATCGTTGTCAGAAATTGGAACTGTTTGGGAGTAGAGCGCTTTCCCTGCATTATTGTTAGCCTTGGTGATGGCGAGGAAAGATTTTTCACTGGATCTTAGGTATCGGTTTGTAGTATAGATATAGTAAGTAGGTTGGATGATGAGGGTTTTTTTCAGGATATTTGAGAATATTGTAGGCTGTGCCCAGCTGGTGATAGTTAAGTAGCTGTGGTAGCGCAAGCCATTTTAGTTTTTTTAGTGCAGCACAGTGATGGGTTCTATAGGTTGAGTTAGTAGCAAACTTGGCTATTTTATTGTAGCATGATTCTAGTTTGTCTAGGTCACATTGTCTGATTTGGGTAAAGATTGGTGCTGCGTATAATAGAGTTGAGAGGAGGTGGCTTTGTGCAAGAGTGACTCTTGCTTTTTGTGAGAGAAAGGACTTATGCCTGTATAGGGAGCCTAGTTTTTTGTGTACTAGTTTTATGGTATGTGAGATGTGAACATCAAAGTGGAGATTATTGTCTATTTCAATGCCCAGAAGTTTGGTGTGGTTAGAAGGGGAGATGGTGGTGCCGTCCTTAGATGTTATGGTAAAGGAGAGGTGTGTTTTTTTTTTTTTTTTTTTTTTTATCTATTAGGGGCAAATAGTAGCAGTTTTGTCTTTTTGGCATTTAGAATTAGTTGGATCCCAGATATCCATTTTTCTACTGAGATAAAGGTATCTTGAGTGAGTGTATAGAGTGGTGGGAGATGAGGCGGAGCAGATCAGAGTTGAATCATCTGCATATTGTATGAATGTGGCATGTTGTGTATAGCATTTGAGGTTATTTGTGAAAATAGAGAACAACAGCGGGCCCGGTATAGAGCCCTGTGGGACACCTATGGTGGTTGGAAGTTGTGCAGACAGAGTTCCTTTCCACTGGACTGATTGTTGCCTGTCAGACAAGTAGCTTCTGAACCAGGCTATAGTAGAGGAGGTGAAGGATAATGATATTAGTGAGTCTAGTAGAATGGAGTGGGAGACCATATCAAATGCTTTTGAGAGGTCTAGGAAAATGGCTGATACATATTTGTTATCATTCCTGTGAAGGTTTATATAATTAGTGAAAGACAGAAGGGCTGTGGTAGTGCTGTGATGTGGACGGAAACCGTATTGTGTGGTAGATAGTAGATTGTGTGTGTTAAGAAATGTCATCACTTGCAAGTGGATGCATTTCTCAAGAATTTTGGATAAGGGGCAAAGGATGGCAATAGGTCGGTAGCTGGAGAATTCATAAGAATTACCTCCTTTATGGAGAGGAATGATGCTAGATACTTTCCAGAGTTTGGGTATGTAGGATTCTAGTATGAAGCGGTTGATAAGGATGGAGACAGGATATAAGGGGTCACTAGACATTTTTAGGTATGCAGCAGGTATGTTATCAGCTGCTAATGTGGTTGGCTTTAGTTTTAGGAGGAGTTTTTTGATAGTTGAGGTGGGCACTGGTGATAGGCTGAAAGAGGGGGTGGTGTGGAATAGGTTAGGTTGTGACTGAGGTAGACTGTTTTTGGTTATTTGACTGGACAGGGCTAAGATGGATTTAGTGAAATGGTTATTAAATTGAGAAGCTATGTCTAGGGTTATTGTTAGTAGAGATGGGTGCTGGGGTTGTGGTTTTGCCTGGCTTTAGTAGGGAGTTAATGGCATGCCAGAATTTTTGTGGACTATTTGAATATTTCCTTTGGGCACTAGGAAAATAGTTTTGTTTGTTTATTTTGGATTCAGCCTTGGCCTTATTTCTAAGCTGTTGATAGTATTGTCTGGAGCTAGGGGGTTTTGTCAGTTTTCCAGATTTTCCAGGCTTTATCTCTAGCTTTTAGTAAGGCTCTGGTGTCCCTATTTAGCCAGGGTGCGTAGTTGGCTTTAACTCTGATCTTTCTGCTTGGAACTAGACTATTAAGGATGTTAGAGAAGGTAATATTGAAGTAGTCTACTGCCTGGCCTAACCCGAGTGTCCGTAGTGGTTCCCAGTTGCAGTGGCTTAGGACAGTATTTAGGTATTGTGGTGTAAGGTTACGGTCATCTCGTACAAATTTGTAGACTACTGGTTTGGGGTGATTGAAGTGTTTCTGGAGTAGGAAGGTGGGGAGATGATCACTTAAGTCATCTGGGAGGCAGCCTACTGTATAGTTTTGTTTGGGATAGTTGGTTAGTGTCCAGTCCAGTATGGATTCTCTCTGTTTTCTCATCTATTCTAGTTGGTTCTTTAATTAGTTGAGAGAACCCATATAGACTGATATGTGTAGAGGGGCTGCTGGAGTTACAGGTTGCCCAGTCAGTGTTAAGGTCACCTAGTAGGATAGTTCCTGAGGTAGATTGTCCTTTGTCCAGTGTAGGATGTCTTCTATTATGAGCGAGTTGTTGCCTGGAGGTATGTAGCAGCATATTATATTGCTCTTCTTGGTGTTTCTTATGGACAGGACAGAAAACAGGACTTCAGCATTTTGAAAAGTGGGTGGTGTGGTGTGCAGGAGCTGGAGGTTAAGGGTGTTTCTAAAGAGAATAGCTACTCCTCCTCCTTTCCTGTTTGTTCTATCAGATCTAAGTGTATTATACCCTGGGGAAGAAAGACTTCATCTTGGATACTGGGTTTAAGCCAAGTTTCTGTAATGGCGAGTATATCAGGGTTGTACTGGGCTATGAATGCATGTAGGTCTGTTAGCTTGTTGGTAATACTTCTTATGTTGAGATTTAGGATTAGCAGGTCAGATGTTTGTCTAGCTGAGAGGGGACCTGGATTTGGGTGAATGTCACCAGAGGTTATCAGAGGTTATCAGAATTTGTAGGAGTGTCAGTATGTGTTTTTTAATATTAATTGTTTGCGAGCTTGGTCTAGGAGAGTTTTTCTTAGTGTGATGAGATGGTGTAATTTTTGTTAGTGGGTAATATGTAGTTGTAAGATTTATGATTGTAGGGCAGATGTAGAAGTCCGAGTGGGTTTGAGAGGGTGGGCTAGTGTGGGTAATGTGATAGCAGTTGTGCAGTGGTAGATCCGCTTGTGAGGAAGTTAGGAAGGTTAGCGATAGTAGAGCTAGTGATAGGGATGTGAGTGTGGGTAACATGATACTACTTTGAGTGAGAAGTACAACTAGGATTCCTGGTTGGTTGTGTGTGAGGGTAGAGTTGGGTTGTCTGGGAATGTGTTTTGGGAGTGGGATCAGTGTGGGATGTAAGTGGATTGGGGGGGGGTGGGGTGGGATAAGTGGGTTGGGCTAGTTGTTAGGGAATTAGGGGTTGGACTACTGGTCAGGTGATTAGGGGTTAAAATAAAAGTAGTAGTAGTGGGGGCGGGTGCTTTTGCTGCATTTTCCCTTCCAGGTCCCTTGATATAACTTCTCTATTACAAATCAATTTCCAGTACTCAGTTATAAGTAATATTCCCTGCTGAAAGCCGATTATTTTTCAAAGAATTTTCTTAAGCACCATAATTGCAGTTTTTGGCTGAATATAAACAACACACCACCATAAATTTACCGTTATTGTTTTTTCTCCTCTATCACTCTAGCAATTAGTACAACCACTCTCTTTTTCCTTTGTCGCTGATATTAAACCGAATCTCGATCCTGAAATCCTTTGTCAAATCCATGTGCTCATTTCTTTCCAAATTTGTCTCTCGCAGCATTGCTATTTGCACTCTGCACATGTAATTCAATACGCTTTCCTTTTTGTCTATACACGTAAGGCCATTTACATCCCAAGATAAGACGGATAGCATAGCCATTATGACAAAAACTATTGCACCCGCCCAATGTGCATTTCCAACGTTAGTGTTATGCGCACATGCTAATGTTTGGCAGGCTTACCTTTTAGACAGTTGTTTTGTCTCATCTCTATCTGAACCTATGTCACAGTCTAAAACTTTATGTTTTAATGAAAATCCACAAACAAAACTAAATACAGTTTCAGAACACCTCCTCCCCTGTTAATTTAGAACAAACACATAAACCTGTGTACATCATCAAAAGCTGAAGTTTAACCCTCCAGATAGGAACAATTGCCTCAATTCAACAGCAGTACCCACTGATATTACCTAACCTAAAATTAAGGTTACCCATGTTAAAAATGCATGCTACAGCCTGTTTTCCCCACTTACACCAATCTCTCTCTTCTTTCCTAATCTATGCTGCCCTCCCACATGTGAACAGCGTGTACGCTTTCAGTAAACATTACATTTTAGCCCCAAGTAAAAGTGCACTGGCCATCTTTAAATAAAATTAAACTGTACATTGTCTTACTAAACACATTAAAGTATAAAGGCTGCTATCTTTTATTCACCTCGTATAATTTCAAACTATTTTTCACTAAACTGCTTGCCATGTACTTACAATTCTGCGTTTCCCTCTATAGAATATGAATGGCTAAAGCATGTGCTGAAGGAAATTGAGTATGTGACAATCAGCATGCATTGAGATGAACTTTGTACTGCGAACTCTGAGTAAACTGTAAATAGTGGAAAAGCAATGAAAAACAGGAGCCTGCTTGAAGCAGGAAATGTGCCTTATATGGAAGTGCATCCGATTTTCTTTCTCTGCCTAGAGATGTAGTAATGTGAACTGCTTTAAGCCTACGGGTAAACCACTGATTGGTTAATTGTCTTTTGTACTAATTTAATTGGTCTAGTTTATACTGTTATACTGTCAGCAGTATCACCAGTATATAAGCTTATGCATTCCTTTGTTCGGGGAGTCTCCCTGGTACTTTCCATGAGGCTCCCACACGTGTGTAATAAATACCACTGAAAGAGAGGAAGAAGTGTCTTGTCTTCATTTAAGGTGAAATGTTAAAATGCAACAATTGGTGCCGTTTACTCGGATCTGAATTGACAAAAGCTGTAGTAGTTGGGGATTGAATGAAGTACTGCTAGTAAAAGGGCCCATGACAGAATTTTCTGTTCTGGCAGTGTTTCTTTCATTTCCTATACTTGCTTGCTTTAAAATTTGGACTATATAATTTTATAGAAATGTAATAATTCCTCTCATTCAGTTGTTTTGAGGTAAGTGGCATACATTTTTTCTTCTGCTATTGATTGTGCAGTATGAGAGTGGGTTAAAACGAAAAACTGGCAACATAAGAGTGAAAGGAGATAAGAGCGGGGAAAACAATGTTTACAAAATGTCACAGCCACATCTGTAAAATACAGTATAGCTTATTGCATGAAAATGGGAGCGAGTGCGGGAACCATAAAAGAGCCAGAAAGAGGTACACCAGCTGGTTATATGTATTTTCGTGTGTCCCGGGACAGTTGTATGTTTATAAGTCAGTGAATATTCTGAAACCGTCCCAGTAATTTTGGGACCTTTACAAGACAATCATGCATTTTTAGTAGGACCCTCAGCACCTTAAAATTTATCGGGAAGAGATTTGCTCTGTAAGATGGGAGCAAACATCTTCTGCACTGCTGGAGTATATTTACAAATACCTTCAGATAAACAAGATAGTATTTTGGCTGCTTTAGATGAAAATGTCACTCTGTAAACAATGTGTATGCAGTCTGACCTCGATAAAAATAAGCATCTAAATTCATTACCCTCTCATTTATGGACCACTCATGATAATGATGTTGGGTTTCTGATTTCAGCCACTCCTGTAAAAATAACCTTAAAACCCAGAGCAAAGTTACCTCAGGTACCACAGTACTCTTTGACGGTAGAGGCTACATCTGGTATTGCCCCCCGCCATTTCTGCTTTGATACAACAAGGAATTTAGTACCTACAGCAAGTCCATGTAATACTCCAATTCTACTGGTAAAGAAACCTGGTAAACAAGCTTGCAGATTTGTGCAAGACTTGCGGGAAGTTAATAAAGCTGTCTTGCCTGTTTTTCCAATCGTACCAAAACCAGCTACGATTTTAAGCTGTATCCCACCTACAGCATGATGTTTTACGGTTATAAACATCTCATCAGCTTTCTTCTCTATCCCAGTACATTCAGATAATCAGTATTTGTTTGCATTCACTTATAAGGGCCAACAGTATACTTGGACCCGACTACCCCAAGGATATGTAGAATCTCCAACCCTATTCTCTAGAGAGATGCACAGACAACTGCAGGATTTACAGTTACCACCAAGTTCAGTATTGGTCCAATATGTAGATGATATTCTTATAGCTTCACAAGATACCAAGTCTTGTATAGAGGACTCACTTCTAGTTTTAACACTTTTAGCCAAATGAAGTTTTAAGGTAAATAAATCTAAACTGCAGTTCTGTCAAGAAAAGGTACAATACCTGGGACACATAATTTCTATGGGTTCACATCAAATACTTTCAAGTAGAATTACCTCCATTAAAACTGCCCCCCGCCCTGTAACTCGGAGACAACTCAGGAGATTCCTCGGCCTAGCAGGTTATTGTAGACAGTGGGTGCCCAATTTTTCAGAAAGTTCGGCCCCTCTGTTACAGCTTTTAAAAAAGGAGATCACAGACCCTCTGCCTTGGTCCCCTGAATATGAAAACACCTTTCAAGCTATTAAAACGGCACTGATAAACCCACTTGCTATGCGGCTCCCAGATTATTCTAAACCCTTTGTTTTCTTCTGTTGTGAAAGAAATAAAACTGCCCTGGGCTTGCTGGTGCAAGTATGCATGGGAGGCTATCGACCTACAGCATATTACAGCACTCAGACCCTGTTGCTTCTGGCTATCCCCCCTGTTTACGAGTGGTGGCAGCCGCTGCTGTTTTGATTGATATGGCAGCACCATTGACATTAGGACATGACACTATACTAGCAGTACCTCATGCGGTGCAAGCGTTACTTTTAAAAACAAAAACACAGCATCTTTCTAATGCTCGCCTCACTAAATATGAGTTAAGTTTATTAAGTAGTCCCGCTGGTCAAATCACACGTTGCCCACCACTAAACCCTGCTTCATTGACTCCAACTAGTGACGAGGGCAAACCACATGACTGTGTGCTTGTAGTTAACACTGTTCTTTCTCCTAGGTTGGATTTGCAAGATGTTCCTTTGCTTAATCCTGATTTAGTTCTTTTTGTAGCTGGATCCTGTTTACAAAATAATATTGGCGAACTCCAGGCTGCATGGTCAGTCTGCTTGCCATCTGCAGTTTTACAAACTGGACAATTACCACCTGGCACTTCCGCACAAGCAGCGGAATTAGTAACACTTTTGCATGCATGTAAAATGGCCAAAGACAGATCTGTTACTATTTATACTGAAACAAAAACTTAGTTGAGGAAAAAACACTTTATAAATAGCAAAGCTTTCGGGTAAAACCCTTCCTCAATACTAATACATAAAATACAAAATCACTTGATTTAAATACAGGTCGATAATCACATGACCAGCAGCCCAACAGTCATGTGACAAAAATATTTAACACACACATACACAAAAAAATGTGTATAAAAAATACAATGTAAACGAAATACAATATATAAAAAATTAACAAAACATCAGTTTAGCACACTAAACTTTGATGTTTTGTTAATTTTTTATAAATTGTATTTTTTTTACATTGTATTTTTTATACACATTTTTTTGTGTATGTGTTTTAAATATTTTTGTTACATGACTGTTGGGGCTGCTGGTCATGTGATTATCGACCTGTATTTAAATCAAGTGATTTTGTATTTTATGTATTAGTATTGAGGAAGGGTTTTACCCGAAAGCTTTGCTATTTATAGTGTTTTTTCTCAACTAAGTTTCTGTTTTAGTTGCCTTCTTTGCAGTTTGTTGTTTGTTCCTATTTATACTGATTCATGTTACGCCCATGGTGTTGTTCATGATTTTGGTACCTTATGGAAGGAAAGGGGTTTTTTAACATCCTCTGGGGCACCAATTAAAAATCATCAGCATATTGATGACCTCTTACAGGATTTATTATTACCTTCCAGAATTGCGGTTGTCAAGTGTGCAGCTCACCAGTCTGACGACTCCCTAGTAGCTAAGGGAAACAATTTGGCTGACTGGGCTGCCAAGCAGGCTGCTCTTTCACATACTGTTCAGGGACAATTTCTGCAGCCTATCTTACAAATGGTTACTTTTGACACTATTGTTTGAAAGCTTTACAAAGTGAAGCATCGGAATCAGAAAAAAACATGGCTGGCCCACAGTTATTTCCAATGCTCTGATTCAATTTGTTAGAATCCTGATGGCAGATTAATTTGCCCTATATCTATGTTAAATTCTACTATAAAAGCATATAATTTGCCAGCTCATGTTAAGGGTACAATCATTAATCAAACAAATCCAGAAGGATTGGTTCGCCCCAGAATTTTCTGCTTCTGTACAACATTTTTTGAGCACGTGCTCCATTTGTTTACAGCATAACATTTCAAAGGGCAGTTTGGCTCCCGCTCAACCGGTGCCAAAACTAATGGGACCATTTTGTGCTTTACAGTGGGACTTTGAAAGTCCCACCTTGTATTCGTTTTAAATATGTTTTGACTATTGTTGATATTTTTTCGGGGTGGTTAGAAGCCTACTGATGTACTAAAAACAATGCTATTTTCGGTTGCAAAAAAATTGCATTATGAATTGATACCTTGTTTTGGTGTTCCTTGTCAAATATACTCTGACCGTGGAACGCATTTTACTGCTAAGTTAGTTGAATCACTGTGTACTATGCTAGGCATTACTTTAAAATTTCATTGTCCGTATAGACCACAGGCATCAGGTATTACTGAACGCATGAATCAGACCTTGAAAACTAGGCTTGCTAAAGTCACTTCAGAAACAGGCTTAACTTGGGTGCGAGCCTTACCACTAGCCTTACTTTCTATGCAAGCACAACCGCACCCTACTAAGGGTCTTACTCCACATGAAATTCTCATGGGTCGCCCTCTGCGTATGCCCATGACACCACCACCATCCTTCTCTGAATATGATGCATTTGATAATGATATTCTCTTGTACTGCAAATCTCTTGTTTCTTTCCTACAGTTTCACCACCAAGTAGCAGCTGCCCAACATCTTCCAGATCCTTTCCTGTCATCCGCACTACAAGCTGGTGATTGGGTTTACGTTAAGCCTTTCTCTAAAAAAACAGCACTCCAGCCGTGCTGGAAGGGGCCTTTCCTGGTTCTTCTGACAACATCATCTGCTGTGCGACTGCAAGGATCTCCAACCTGGATCCACATCTCACACGTCAAAAAAGTTGTGCCGTCTGAAGACCAACAGCCTTTACCTTTTTCAACTCCAGATTCTCCTCCCATTGCTACTCGCACTCTAAGTAGAACTGTTCCAGTACCAGATGATGCCTAACATTTACCCTTTTGGAAAACTCCAAACTCCTGACACTACACAGACTCGACAACCATTTCCACAGAAACATTGGACAGCCATTTTGGTGGTCATTCTTGTTGTACTGTTATTTGTATTGTGGCCATTTTTATTTCCAGCTCCATCGGCGCATCACACCAAACGAGCTATTTGGCATCCACCTTTCAACACCTACCAAGCTATAAAATTTGCCTATGCATCATACCTCAATGTCTCTGACTGTTGGATCTGTACTGCTTTACCTACTGTTCATGGGGGATTGATGCTAAGTACAGTCCCTTTAAGGGCTAATGAAACTTGGACAAATCTGATCGATGACACTTCAAATGTCACCTCAAAAGACAGGATAGCATTACATCTGTTTAACCATTGAAATGGAACTGCGTGTTTTTAGAAATTTGGTAAAGTCAAGGTAGGATGGAGTTTTTGTAATGTGACAGTTCCCTACAGGTATAATAACTCCTACTGTAACACAACCTGCGATTTATTTTGTGAACTGGTGCATAAAACATACGAAGAGGTAAGAAATAATTCCGTTCTATACCAACAGCTGGGACAGATCGATAAGAAGGTGTTTCATTCTGAACAATGTTATATAAATAGTAATATCACCACTAAGGTGGAAAATTGCTACTTTGTGTGTGGTAGAACAGCCTATAAATGGCTACCAGGAAACTGGTCTGGTAGCAGTTACTTAGGTTTAGTCCCAGCCATCTGACATACAAGGAAAAATTCGGAATGTTCAAGAGGTCAAAAAGCCTGCCAATCCAGCACGCCAAACTGACACTTCAAAGATTTATCATCAAGACTTAGTCCTTTGGTGCCAACATGAGCCATCTCATATGGACTTGGGTGACTATGTCATATCGTGAGCTAGTATAATTCCAGCATACGGAGCAGTAAAATCAATTTGGGAACTGAGAAAACTGTCTAAATTGCTTGAAGTATTAAGCAATACCACATTTTCTGCTTTAGAACTAGTGACTGATGAACCGACTGCCATGAGAGCTGTAGTCCTTCAAAACTGTATGGCTCTCGATTTCACCCTAGCAGCGAAAGGCGGAACTTGCATTTTAATCCAGGAGGAGTGTTGCACGTTTATTCCTGACAATCAGCACGAAATTGAAAGCCATCTCGAACTCATTCAGAGAGTCTCTGAACACTCTAAGGCCAAGGAGGCCGATAACTCAACATGGGCATGGTTAACCAACCTGTTCTGAGGTTGGGGAGGTGGACTATTGAAATTAAGTTTATTAATCGCAATATTAGCTCTTACTGCTTTTCTTGTTGTGCTTTTAATCAAAGCATTGATTTTGAAATTAATGTCTTTTAAGACTACTAAAAAGGTGCCAAAGTTTTATATGCCTGCAGTTATGAATATGGATAATGAAATAAAAATGTGTGACAATGTTGAAGGAACCAGCCACATGGTTATGCTAGACTTAGGGCAAATGTATGATCGACTAAATGGTGATGCTTACACAGCATCAAATGGGAGATTGTAGAATATGAATGGCCAAAGTATGTGCTTAAGGAAATTGAGTATGTGACGATCTGTATGCATTGAGATGAACTTTGTACTGCGAACTCTGAGTAAACTGTGAATAGTGGAAAAGCACTGAAAAATAGGAGCCTGCTTGAAGCAGGAATTGTGCCTTATATGGAAGTGTATCCGATTTTCTCTCTGCCTAGAGATGTAGTAATGTGAACTGCTTTAAGCCTACGGGTAAACCACCGATTGGTTAATTGTCTTTTGTACTAATTTAATTGGTCTAGTTTATATTTTTATACTGTCAGCAGTATCGCCAGTATATAAGCTTATGCATTCCTTTGTTCGGGGAGTCGGGTACTTTCCATGAGGCTCCCACACGTGTGCAATAAATACCATTAAAAGAGAGGAAGAAGTGTCTTGTCTTCATTTAAGGTGAAATGTTAAAATGCAATACCTCCGTAAAGAATGCTCAGAACTCTCCAGATTAACTGCTTGCACCTACAGACTCCTCCTCCATGAAAAAGTACTCAGCAATGAATATCTGTTTTTTTGAGTGAAATTTACAAACTGTATAACTGCCTTCATCTACACACTTCTGGACTCTGAAAATTTGCTAATGGAAAAAAAAACCTAATATCTTTGCAGATATATGAAATGTTGCATTATTTATTTATTTGTTTATTTTTTGTGGCGTTCATCATTTTATCATATTTTTTCAAGCCTACTTGCTTACAAAACACTTGCTTTTGTCTTAGATTAAGGTCAGTAATCTAGACATCTACCCCTGTAAAAATGAAAAAATCTGCAAGTTCTACATATAACATGTGCACTTTTATACCTCACCCCACCTCAGCAACCCAAGATCACAGCATATTAACACTGAACTTGCTTTTGTAAAGCCTTTCTTCTCATTATATTATAAAGCCTGCATTTCTTATAAAAGAAAAAAACTTGATTAATATCTTTAGCACATACAACAGTCACTGAAGACTCTTCCCACATTTAAAATAACCCTTATACTAAACAAGACTGCTGTACTACACATAACATGCAGTTTATATAATACGATGCTTTATACAAATACTAACAAGAACTTGGTTACTTTTTTCTCTTAGTGTCCTTCAAAACGTTCATGACAAAAGTGAAGTATATGCATTACAACCCACTCAAGTTAAAATCAACATAAGTCTAGTCTTTTTCAGTCACCTTTTCTTACAAAATGACATAATCTACCATTAATTCACTAACTTCAGTGTTGCGGGTCATCTTTCTGTTCATCTCCATCTCCCAACAGCATACTTTCAAGTTCAAGGTACTCCCGATTCTTCTAGTCAACTTCTACACTTATTTCTGCCTCTTAAGCATTTTCTTTTGGAACATTAACATTGGAAAAGGTTTCCCTGGCACAGTTTCTCCACGAGCTTTAATGTCAGAAAGATGGGAAACAAGTACCTTTCGGTTTGCTGGCTTACATTTTGTTGGATAAACTTTTTTTTCCTCTCCTTAACCTGTTCCGCATTCAAGAATGTCTTTAATCTTCCAGGAAAAAATGTTCCAAAGACAGCTGGATATAGCAGCTTGAATCTCTCACCTGTCTCTCAACATTCACTGATTGCTGGGATAAATCTGCTTCTACTCTGCCTGGTGTACAGTGATTGAACATGTTCCACAAACACTCTGCTGTCTCCAATTTTTCATAATTTTCCCTTCTGCCACAGTTTTAAAAGGATCATCTCTTTCTGCTGGCATAATTGCATCTAACACAGATTTTACATTTGGAGCACACGCTCGATGTGCCCTTTCTATTAACAAATCCTGCTGAGGAATCTCGGTCCAGCTGCTTATTTGTGTTTTCATAAAATTAAAATAGTATGTTCCCTCCAGTTTCTCTGGTACAATAAAAAATCTCAAGTTTTCTCTGTGAGCGCTGTCTTTTAACTCTACCATTTTTGAGACTGCCCTTCTTGGGAAGTCTCAAACTCAAGTCATCCTTTTCATTACAGCCTTTGATTTTTGCAGTTTTATCAGTTCATCTGAACAGTTGGTTAAAGCTTCTTTTATTTTTTTTTCAGCTTTTTTGGTTTTTTTTTTTTGTTTTTTTTGAGTTGACATAATCCTTCAATGCTTCATTTATTTTAATCAACTCTGAGTACATTTGATTTATTTTTTCCACTAAATTACTGGAAGCCATCTCTTGTACCAAAGATAAAGTCTGAACTGCTTTTTGCTGAGCAGCAGCAGAATTTTTCCCAGCCAGTCTTCCCCTTCAACTTTTCTGGTTGATTTTCTTTCAGTCCTCTTAAATTTCTTGTTTGCTGACAACCAGGCAATGTACTTACTAGACAGTAACTGAACTTTAAGCAAACTGACGATATCACTGTTTTTATTTCTTAGTTTCTTTTTTCACACTGGGAGAGCTGAAATTAAGCTGTTGATCAGTTTACAGTTATCTTGGAAGTCGTGGCAAACCAATCTATTTGGCGGATTTCCCACTAAGAGGACTATCTGCAGGAAGAAAGAACAGTTGTGTAAAATCTTACCATAACCATAGATGTCCTTCTCTTCCATGTCGCAGTATTCTTACTGTGGGAGAGTACCACAGCTAGTTACAGGGAATGGTGGTGGTAAAAGTGGAAGATTCTAGAAACCCCTCCAGGATTGTTCTAGCAAAGCCTGCCCTGGCTCTGTAGACTTGATCTAATTTGTAGTGTTTGGTGAAGGTGTGGATAGTGGAGCAGGTGGCAGCTTCTAAAATGGAAGCTGTGTCCAAGTCCTTTGAGGAAGGCTTTGGAAGTAGCCATACCTCTGGTGGAATGAGCTCTCAACTCCATTGGTAAAGGTTTACCATGGCGTGAGTACCAGAAAGCAATGTGTTTTCTCATCCAACCTGAAATAGTTTGCTTGGAAACTGCCTTGAACACAGCCCTGGGGTGGAAGAAGACAAAAAGTTGATCAGATTTCCTGAAGGGCTTAGTTTTGTTTAGGTAAAATCTAAGTTGTCCGTGCACATCCAGAGAATGGGGAATCCTCTTCACTCTTGTTAGTTGGAGAGGGGAAGAAGGTAGGCAAGTGAATAGACTGATTTAAGGACAGTTGTGGGGTAACTTGTGGTGATTGCCCCTGGCTAGTGAGTAAAGTAGGGGGAACCAGTGCTGCCTTGGCCAGTAGGGGGTGACCAAAAAGATCTTTGGTTTGTCCCTCCTGATTTTCAGTAGGTAGGATCTTTTGGATTAGAGGGAAGGGGAAACATTGTAAAGGAACAGCCCCTTCCAAGGAATGCTGAAGGCATCTACTCTCAAGGATAGTGGGGAGTGATCCTTGGTGCAGAAATTGATCAACTGTCTGTTCTGGGGGAAGGCAAATGGATCCACTTGAGGAGTGCCCCACTGGTGGACAATGTCTAGAAAGGTTTCCCTGTTCAGCATCCACTTGTGCTGTAGAGAAGATGTGCTGCTGACAAGATCTGCCTGTTTGTTGTCCTGAGATGGGATGTAGGAGGCCTGCAGGAACAGGTTGTGCCTGGAGGCGAGGTCCCAGATTTGTAGAGTTATTCTGCAAAGGAGGTAGGCTTTGGTTCCTCCTCGTTTGTTGAGGTACCAAATGACTCTGGTATTGTCTGTGAATATTAGGAGACCCAGACGGAGGGTAGGAAGAAAAGCCTCCAGGGCTAGGAGAACTGCAGTCATCTCCCTGACAGTGATATGTTTCTTTTGAAGGGCAGGATTCCAAGTTTTCTGAAACCTGAAGTCCTTGCAGGTGGCTCCCCACCCTAGGTCTGATGCTTCTGTGAAAATTAACTGGTTTGGGTACAGCATTTGGACAGGCAATCTCAGGTTGAGACGGACCTGTTGAATTCACCACCTTAGCTCTGATTTGAGGCAGGGCATAAAGGGGATCTGTTTCTCTAAAGAGTGTAGGTTGTGTGACCACACATTCTTGAGGTACCATAGGAACGTCTGCATGTGCATTCTTGCCAAGGGAAGCATGGGAATGGTGGCTGCCATAAGCCCCAGGAGTTGCAGGAATTGTCTTGTAGAAATCTGAGATTGCAGTAAAAGGTTTTGTAAGTGAGTGTGGAGGGAGTGGACCTTTTCCTGTGGAAGAAAGGTCCGCATTAGATCTGTCCTGATTATGCAGTCCAGAAATACTTTGTCTTGTTGAGGGAGCACGGAGGATTTGTTTATACTGAGGGTAAAGCCCAGGTTTTGAAGAAGGGTGGTGGTGAACCTGGGGTGGTCTCTGAGATGGGTTTCTGTCTCTGCTAGACGGAGAATCTCGTCTAGGTAGGGGTAGAGTTGGATATCTTGGGCCCCCCAGTAAGCAATGTCTGGGGCTAATCATTTCCTGAATACTCTGGGTGTGTAGACAAACCAAAGGTCAAGGCTGTAAAATGAAAATGAGAGCAGGGTCCAGAAAAATGTAAAAATGTTCTGTTGGAGGGTTGTATGGGGATATGGAGATAAGCCTCCTTTAGATCCAGAGTGGCCGTGAAAGCCTGGTCTGGGATAAGAGGGAGTAGAGTTGGGAGGGACAGTATTTTGAAAGAAGGAACTTCTAGAAATTGGTTCAGGAAAGACAGATCTAGTATAGGTCTCGAAGGGCCATCCTTTTTGGGGACCAGAACGAGTCTTGAGTAAAATCCTTTCCCTTCCTTCCTTGGAGGAACAGGTTCGATTGCTCCTAGTTTTTGGAGTTCTTGAAGAATTTGTGACAGAAGGTGGATTTGTTTTTTTTTTTGGGGGGGGGGGTGGGGACAGGCTTTGGAGTGGGCTTTTCCCTCCAGGAAAGGAAGTATCCATTTGGAATGATACTTAGAACCTATTGGCCTGAAGTGATGCTTTTCCAAATAGGTAAACAGTGGGATAGGCGGGCTGACAATGGCAGATGGGCAAGTCAGTCACGCATTGTTGGGTGCATTTCTATCCTGAAAGGACTGTCTAGGACTTGGCTGAGTGGTGACAAGTCTGGAGAATGCCTGCCTTCTGGTTCCCCTCCTGTGCCTGGTGGATGAGGGGGTGGCAGAGGAATGGGTTCTCCTGACAAATGAGGTTTAAGCAGAGTTGTTCCTGTAATACGTTGGAATAGGGGACACAAGCAAATGCTTGATGTCTTACAGTTCCTTGCTTTTCTCCTGCAGGTTTTTAAAAAGATATGCAGATAGTTTTACAAACAAAAGGTTTTGTTCTAAGGGGGCATTCATAATCTTAGTTTTAAAGTCTTCTGTAAGAGGTTGTAGGCGCAGCCAAGAATATCTGCGAAGGACGGAAGCAGAAGCTGCTGACCTAGCAGAGGCCTCTGCAGCATCATAACTGCACCTAACTGAATGTCTGGTTACCTGTGAAGCCAGAGACAATTTTGATGTTATGTCTGATTTAGCAGGGCAGTCAGGTGTGGTAGCCAGGAGACTAGTTGCTTGTGAAACAAGGTCCAGTGCATATTTAACCATGTGGGTCTGATAATTTATAGCACAGAAAGCCGGGGTGGAAGAGGTGTACAATTTTTACCAATCCTGTCCATGCTTTTGCTGTCTATCAGTAGGCAAAAGAGAAGCAGAGGGAATAAGTCTGGATTGCTTGTCTGGGGAGACAGCAATAACTACAGGTTTTCCAATGGGGGGTTTAACTAAGAATTTTTGCTCATCAGGAACCTTATAAAACCTGTCTGGTCTTTTAGGTACAGGTGGTTAAGAGTCTGGATTTTTGGATGCAGAGGTAAAAGCATCCAGATAGGCAGGTAAGACTAGTGGGATGGCTGATGGGGAGCGATACTCCACTTGAAGGAGTTCAAAATACCTCCTCTGGGTGTCAGTCATCTGGGTAGTGTCCCATTTAAAGTACTCTCATCTTTGTGATAGTTTCACCAAAGGTAATGTCCTTTGGTGGAGAACCCCCTTCAATTGATTCGTCTGGTGAATAATATTCTAAAGGACAGGCAATCTGGGATGCAGAAGAAATGGCCTCTTCAGAAGAAGAGTAGTAAGGTTCTAGTCCCTCCTCTCCTTCTTGGGTAGTTTGCAAGGGGAGAGAAATGACAAAGGCAGGCCTAGGGCTGAGCACAGGTACAGTGGAGGGAGTAGAGCCTGAGGGCCATAAAGGCCTGCATCAGGGAGTTAGTGAAAGAATGTCAGTCTGGGACTCCTTCAAGGGTAGAAGTCAAATGTTTAGTTTTCTGTTTTCATTTAGTAGGAGTTGGTTTGGGAGAAGGCCTAGGCTCAGAAGTTTGAGTCTCAGGAATAGGAGTAGAGTCTCCGAAGGTCTTCTGACTGTATCTGGTTCCCCCTCGACGTCAGTAGAAATGGACATTTGCGCTATCGCCATGGACGTGCATGGCCGTAACTTCAGAAGCAGCGTCCTCGGTGGGAGCCGAAGTAGTCGGTTCTGTTGGACATCCCTCAACTCCTAAATTGGAAGCTTGAGGGACATCCGATAGGCAACGGAAGTAGGCCTGGAAACTTTGGCTTTTTTCCGTGGTGGTTCAGTCAGAGCGGCTAATTCAGGTTCCATTCTGCAAGCTTTTTGAGATGCTGGTTCTTTAAATATAAATTCAGTGTGCCCAGGCATCTATGGAGGATTTTCAGTACAAAGGATTGGCAAATGGAACAAGTGGAATGATCGTGGTCCTTCCCAAGAAAAAGATGCAACAGTCGTGGGTATCCTTATGTGGTATCTGACGCGCAATGGCATTTTCCCTTTTTAGCTGACATCGGCTAATATTAAATACAGCTAATCAAGCTCAAACAAAAAGAATGAAAAAGTTTCCCCAACGGGGTACTTAGCTTTTTTAAGTCTTCGAAAGTAAGAGCGAAGCGAACAATGTGACATCGTCTGCGGCTGAAAAGTTCTGAGGTCTGTGCGTCCAGACATCACATTTAAGATCCCTGGTTTATGGTCCTACGTGTGACGTCCCACTCACCTACCAGCAACCAGGCTTAAGCTTTTGTATAGGAGCAGACGTCAGGTCGCCTGAGGCAGGAAATCTCACAGTAAGAATACTGCAACACAGGAACAGGACATCACAAGTTACCAGCATCCACTCATGAGGGTCTGTCCTGGATTTACTCAAAATGTTTGCCTGTGTAAAAAATAAAAAGGTTTGCTAGTGTGTTCTGCTCTGAAAGCATATAAGCTGCCTGAAGAAATAAACTGTGCTTAACTGCAATATCCCAGGCAATCAAGGCTAGACTGCAAAGGGGGAATAATCTTATGTTACATAAACAGGGCAGAACATCACAGTGGTGTTGCTGTCAACACTACGACAGTTCCTGGAGACCAAAGTTTATTCAGAGCTTTCAGGACATTTATAATGCCCATTATCTTTTTTTATGTTGATGTGTTTGGATCTGTGCTGTGCTTCCCAGATTCCACAGACCTCAACACCCTGAGAAGCAACAACCCAAGCAAAATTTGAGACATCTATGGGCACCTTCTGATAGAGGCTGAGAGGAGAGAAAGGGGCTCATTTCATGGATATGTCTTGTTTGACCCACCAAAGGAATTCTTTCTTAGCAAAGATGAGAACTGGAATTGGTAAGAATACAGGCTGAGAGTGCTGTGCCCAAACTGATTTAAGAAACCACCGAATCTTTCTCATTTTAAGTTTGTCATGGGGAACCACAAGAGTAAGAGAAGCCACAAAATATAGAACTTCCGGGTAGTCACTTCCAGTGGGGACTGACTGAGGAGACATAGTGGGTAAGTGGTGATTATTAGTTTATTTCCTGGGGGAAGAAATGCAGTCATCAGAGACTTGTCTAGAAGACATTCCAGCTATACCAGTCTGTAAACTGGAACTAGATATGACTTTTTGTATGTACAGAGTGAAACATTGTGGAAAAGATTTATAAGCCTTACAGTTCACTACTGAGTGTGTAAACCGATTGAGGCTGATAAAAGGCAATTGACCAGATAAGGTAATATATTTATGCCTTGACAGTTGCAATGAGTTACTACTGGAACAAGGCATCTGATAAAAGACTCATGAGGTGGAAAAAATCCAGTCATCAAAAATTAAACTGATAATACAATCCCAAGACAAAGAATCAAATATTTTCTGCTTTTTGTGAATGCGAATATGCATGTAAGCAAATTTTAGGCCTACAGTGACCAAAAGACTTGAGGAGAAAGAAGGAATACAGCATGAAGTGCTTACACTTTGAATTTTGGAATAAGCAGAAAAAAGGATTAGCTTGGATAGATCTAGAATGGACCCACAGGTTCTCTTTTCTGGGGACCAGAAAAGGCCTTGAGCAAAAACTTATCCCCGTCACTATATGACCACCTACAGAAGTCAGCCTGCCAAAATCATAGGCAAAAGATGAATCTGGTCTTTTCAGTTCTGAGGATTACCTGATTGCACAAGAGGGGAAGCCCAGTGGAGTCTGTAACCATCTAGTTTACTTAGGACCCATAAGTCTGTAGTTATTAATTTCCATGCAAAAAGGCATAAAAATAATTCCCTTCAATTTTCAAAGGAAAGCCAGGGTGTGGAGGAAGTATGTGATAAGCTGTGACGCTTGTGCCCTGGCCCAGCAATCAAGAAGCCTCAATCCTCACCACTAACACCAGAGAGAGCGTCTCATACATGAAGAAAGGATAACAAATACACACAGTAAAGTGCAATTTCCCTTAAGAGCACACAGAGATCACAGTCAGTCTGGGGCTGGTCGCTCCCTTGCTCACCAGGTCCACAATAAGACTCCCCAGTGGCACAGCTATAGGGTCCAGATCTCAGCCTAGCTGGGCAAGCTAAAACCTCCAGCACCCTCCCTGTCCAGCCAGTGCTTCATGTCCCTGCCCAAGTAGCTGACACACACACAGTGAGAAAAGCGTTTATACAACCACAAAGACACTCCTGGGAAAGGCTGGCACAGGTTGTCCAGCTATGCCCCTATTACCCAGACTATATGGTAGTACTGCCTGCCACCACCAAGCTAATATTTATCAGCTACTCAAAGGCCCTTAAAAGGGTGTCCAATGATTACTGTTTATCCAATTGGTAGCATAATTAAAGAGTCAAGGCTTATTGAAGTGACTTGGTACAGGATCCTTATATACATGCAATGTACTCTTAGAGCTTAACTTATCTCTAACACAAACCAGCCACCGCTGAAAGGGTTTAAAATATTTAATAATAAATAATAAAAACACAAGACAATACTTCTTACTACACAGTGCTAGTCAAGAGTTCAGAGATCACACAGAATTATTTAAAATAATTCAATAGTACAGTTTTGAAATCACAGAAAAACACTTAGTCTAATCTTTCTAGTTTCTAGCTATTTCTAAAAGAAAACACACGTCTAAGATAACTTACATATGAGCAAGACAGTGCTGTGAGTTGGATAGTCGAGACAAAAATGTTTAATAATCTATTTTGCTCTCTGTTTAAATTGAAATTGCAGTTCTGATACACATTACATCATTCTTCACCCTTCCTGGGGTTCCCAGGCCAACAGAAACTGATTCTACATTCTTTTACACCTAGGCAGAAACCAGAGCAATAAAAATATGTTTGCATGTTTAAACTAGCAATCTAACTCTTGGTTAAAACAATAGAAAGAATGTGCTAGCCCAGACGGAATGACCCCAAAGCTTTAACTTCAAAGGACAGGCATGAAGTAATTTTAATTTCAAAGGACAGACATGAAATGCTTGTCTTAGCTTTCTTTACAGCAGAGGGCAATGTTGTTACTTTTTTTGAAGTTCAACATTTCACAGCATATTCTTTCATTTAAAGAAACAAGCCTGTATTTCAACATTTATATTTACAAATGACATAATTATCTATAAAATTTTATCTGGCTAGGCTGGCAGCCTTAACTGAAGCTAGTTTTTCAAGTGAACCTTGAGAAATACTGCATGAGAGGGTCAGGTCTATCTGAGTATACCTACCCCATTCCATGTCTGGACAGCCTATCTGCATTGGCATTGCTACTCCCACTGCGGTGCTGCACTGACATATATGCTTCCAACCCTAGGCTCCATCTTAGCAACTTGGCATTTTGCTGTCTGGCTCTGTTTAACCATTTTAGGGGGTTGTGATCTGTCATAACAGTGAAGTTTCTGCAGCGCCCACACTATGGCTAGACATTCCTTTTCTACAGCTGCATAGCATTCCTCCCTGGGTTGGAGCCTATGACTGAGATAAACCAATGGGCACTCTTCCCCACTGAAGAAATCTAGATAAGTACAGCCCCCACCCCATGGTATGAAGCATCCACCTGCACAACAAATTCTTTTCTGTAATCTGGACTGGCTAATACAGGGGGTCTTCACAAAGCTTCTTTAAGCTTCTGGAATGCCTGCACACATGCTGGGGTCCACACGATCTTATCTGACCTGTTAGAGGAGCAGCTATGGTACTATAACTGGGGACAAACTTTCTGTAGTATCCTGCTGTCCCTAAAACTGCCCTCACCTACTTTTTAGTAACAGGTGCAGGCCATGCCTGAATGGCTTCCACTTTGGCAGGTTCTGGCTTTATTTTACCACTCCCCACTCTATGTCCTAGGTAGGAGACCTCCGCCATACATAGCCACATTTAACTGTGTGTTAGAGATGCAAGTACAGGAATTAAGATATGCAATGGAAAGGAATTAATAAAAGTGATACAGTAGCCAAGTTGCTGCCCATTTTCGGGTTCAATTCCCAACAAGGATGCCTTATTTGTGGAGGCTGCATGTCCTCCCTGTGGCCAATCTGGGTGTTTCAGTTTCCCTCCACATCCCAAAGATACGCTGTAGGTGAACTGGCACTCCTCCATCTTGCCTATAGGGTGTGTGTGAGTACTTGCATCTCTGACACTGTGTGGCAGAGAAGTTAACATAGTGTGGTTTGAACGAATTTCATCTCATCGACTCAAGTATAAATCCCACCATTTTCATTTAAAATTGCACAGTCATGAACATATTTACTTAATTAAATACTGGGTTTTCAGGTATTTTCTGAAAGTGGACAGTTGCAGCTTGTTATGATGACTCTGTTTATCCAGGACAGAATTGAAAGCTTTGCATTCTTGAACCTTATTACCATTGTTTTCGCTACTTTGTCTCTCTCTCTCTCTCTCTCTGCTGGCTGTGTGTTCAAAATGTGTGTGTGTGTGTATTCTGTAAAAAACTGGTGTCCTAAAGCAGAATTAGTTTCTCTGTCTTATGCATATCAAGTGCTGGCATAGCATCGCCCAGTTCCAAAGATGCTGAACTGGATAAAATAGGCATCAGAGAATGAAAACTGAATGAGTTGCACACTAAAGTCTGTGCTGATTCTGCAGACAGGGAAAACTGGCAGAAGAAACAGACTAACATGATTCTGTAGAATGAAAAGAGAAGCTACAGCTTGTCCTTATTTTCCATCTCCATCTGCAAATATTTATTTTATTTATCCTTTACTGACTGGGTTAGTCCCACTAGGCTAGTAGCCTTTTTTCAGGGGAGACCCAAGGTGGTATTTATACTAAATAAAAATATAGCTTACATTAGGTTGACAGCAACTCCAACAGCAGCAGTTATAAGCATCACATCTCCATCGATTTCAAAATTCAGATGAATAGTTCTCTGCACAGCTTCATAAAGAAGGAATCCTGTGAGTATGTATATCAGTAATACACTTAAGGAAGCTGACAAAACTTCTGCAAATGAAACAGAAAACAAGTGCAGCATAAGAAAAATGCAGTTTGATCATTTCTGCAATAAACCGAGTTAGCATAAACATGCTCATACCTACACAGAGCACTATCGTTTGTGGAGAAATCAACATAACAGACATAGATGCCCAAGTACTCACCTTTTCAGGTCTTTGAGGACACCTGCTGTAATGAAACTACTATTGATTTTGTTTCCTCTTGAAAGCTGTCTTAGTGGCCTGTTCTTTACTTGATTTAAAGTACCTGCACACACCGGAGCATTCATTGGCAGTCAGAGTGCCCCAATCCCATAACCCTAAGTTGCTTAACCTTTCCAAAGACAATAATTAATTTAGTAATAAAAATGATATAAAATTATTCACTTGTGAAATTTACAGAAGAACTCTTCTAAACATAGTCAAAACATCTGCTCAGCACCAGGGGGATCAAGGAACTGTAAAAATGGACAGACTCACTGCAGAGGATCTTCCTGTGAAGAACTGATACTGTGAGTACTCGTATATATGTTGTATCATAGTTGTGGGAGTTATCGGTACTGCAACCATCTATGGGTAAAATCTCAAGCAGCACCCCTATTCACACCATATGGACAGACACCAGAGAAACTGTATAAACACAAGCAAACAACATGCTGCAAAATGCAATGTGGCACAAACCTACAGCACAAAAGTTAAGACAACAAGACCAGCATGCTCACAGAAAGAATAAAAAGCCCTTCAAATAAAGTTACTCAAAAATAAGTTAAGAACACAGGAATACAGTATAGGCCAAGCTTGTATAGATTCATCCTCATAACATCTGTGAGGATACAAAGAGAGATGGCCCCAATCTGGTTCAAAGCTCCCTGGTTTACTTTAACAGGCACCAAAGGCAGTGGACAGAAACACCAGCATGAAACGTTCAACGACAAAGAAAGAAACTTGAAAGGAAATTGGAAGGAGACCCTAACTCCACAATCATCTACCATGGGCTACAGTCTTGCAGCTCAGCAGAGCTGGATGCACCAAAAGAACAGACATGCATCACATCCATGAATGATAAAGGCCTATTCAAGGGAAGCACTTCAAGACTTGCCCCTCAACCTGCAGGCCACAAGAGAAATGGGAGACACTGCTTCCCCCCAAAGACCACTGACAACTGTGTTACCGAAGATGGCAGACTAAGATGAAATAAATCACCCTGTCCAAGGGATAGTGTATTATTTCAAACTGTGATGGCCTCATGAAAGGAGCGTCCATGTACAGTATAAATAAAGGCCAAGCCATGAAAAGATTAAGAATCAGCTTATATGCACTCAACCTGCTAAGCAGATGAAGAATCAAAAAGAATGTGAGGAAGACAAAGGAATATTCTCTTCCAGTCCACCAGAAATGCATCTACACTTACCTCTACTTGGTGAAAATAGAACCTAAGAGGACAGCATTCTTCCTAGTACAGGGAAGAGGAGGCTCTTAAGTGCCCCACACCTCAGGAAGACAATCTAGATGCACCTTTAATGAAGCTGCAGTTCAAGGAAACCACATTAGCTCAACATATCTAAAGTCTCATTCCCATAAAACATGAATGGCAATAGGCTACACAGCCTATTAGTAGCATACTGCCAAAATGATATGAACTTCGCGAAAGATGGCAAGAGGCCATTCCCCCTTTTTTGCAGAGATATCCCTACCAAAATAAATTAAAGGAGTTTGACTTTCTTGGAAGTCATAAAAGCCTTGCCAGATACTAAATCATTTGAGGTTCTATCACACAGAAAGCCAGGTCCATACTTTCCTGGACACCACCTGCAGAAGGAAAAGAGTGGCACTGTACAGAGTCCAGAATTACCCTTATGAAATATACATTTCCAGTTAATATCCCAACCCAGAGAGTGAAAAGAAACAAAATCCCTCACAAAGCCACTAAAATCTGTTAAAGAATGAAAAGCCACACGGGACTCCTCTGAAAGAAAACAACCACAAGAACCACTTCAGTGAAAAAACAGGGTGTCAAAAGATTCTGGGGAGGCATTCTAAATAGGAAGTCCCGTGATCTAGGGCAAACAGCTAATTTTTGCAGGGATACCAGTGAAAGGTACAACTACACATGTACAATGCCTAAAGACACAGAATTCTGCCATAGTCTGTATCAAACTAATCAAAACTTAAAGAAAATAACCCTGCGTTCCACACAACATACCACTCCTTATCACCTAGACCACAAAAACTTAAACAAAACAAAAAAGAAGTCCCTCCTCATCAACTTCCCAAATATCTGAAATTTATCCCTCTGTGACGATATACACACAAATCCAGGTCCTTCTCCCCTCACTTCTCACAATATCTCCAACTCCTCTAAATGCTTAAACTTCACCACTGTTAATCTCCAGAGCATTAGGAACAAAATCCCCCACCTGCATGCTTGGCTAAGTCAACAAAAACCAGATTTCACCGCCATCACCGAAACATGGCTAAAGCCATATATTAAAGACTCTGAAATTCTACTCCCAAACTATTCCAGTCACAGATCTGACAGACTCCACAAAAAAAGGCAGCTGTCACCTTACTGTTACCAAGCACCTATACAGTCATTTCATACTCTAAGCCAATCCCCCCATTTCCCCTCTGCAGAGTTACTAGTTACTTTTCTCAAACTTAACTGCAAAAGCCTTTGCATCATAGTTATATATACCCCCCACAGGTAACAATCGCCCTATTGTAAAAGACATTCAAGCCTGGACAAGCCACAACATACAAAACAAAACTATCATCCTAGGTGACATCAATATCAACTGGCTAGACATCTCCAATAACAATCCCTCTACAAACAAATCTTCCCACTTATTCTCAACGTATATCTGATATTAACCAGACCTGAGAAAAACAAAAAGAAAGGCTCAACCTTGGATTGGATCCTGGTCCCTGATCCTGACAAAATCTCTTCCTCAGGCACTCTCCCTAACAGTATCAGTGACCACTCTCCGGCATTCACTATACATAAGCCCACCTCTATACCTAACCTTCACCAATATAGATATTTCAGAGACTTGTCTAATTTCTCCCAAAATACCCTCAATGACATCCTGCGGAAAACAACCTGGGGCCCACTAACATCTCTTCCACTCAATGAAGCTGTGGAATTCTTTAATTCCACATTTCTAAAAACCCTAAACAATCTCGCCCCCCTCAGACTAAAGACAGTCAAATCAAAACATGCCTGCTGGCTGGCTAAAGCAACAAAGCAAGTCATGTCCTCTACGGACAAAGCTTGGAAAACCTGGCAAAAAAAATAAAACACCCTCCAACCTCATGCAGTACAAACAACTTCGCAATCAGGCTAAACGTTTAGTTGCCAAAATCAGGCTAAAAGTTTAGTTGCCAAAAACAAAAAGCAATACATCCAAGCTATTCAAAACCAGCATAAACAATCCCAAGAAATTCTAGGGAGCTATTAATTCCCTACTCCACCCAGGCACTAACAATACCCTATGTCCAAACCCAGATAAAAATCCCCTCTGAGCTAGCAACACTCTTCAATACATACTTTACTGATACCATCACCAAACTTACTACTACCTTTCCACCCATCAACTCAGACACATTAGTACCACCATCATCACAAAATCCATCTAATCCCATACCCACCTTCTCACTATCACCCATACCCACATCCACCATTCAAAATCTTCTTTACAAACTAAAACCTTGTACAAATGCCCCAGATAATCTACACACAGAATACCTGCAACTAGCAGCCCCTTCCATTGCTTATCCTATCAGCATCCGCCTCAATAGGTCCAGTCAAGAATCATGCATACCAGATATTTGGCAGAAAGCATTTGTCATTCCTCTTCATAAAGGCAGCAACAACTCCGACATCTCAAACTTCCGTCCTATTGCCATTCTTTCCCCATCTTCAAAATATTAGAGAAGTGTATCCATACCCAGCTAATAAATTATCTAGTGAAACACCAACTGCTTTCCCCTACTCAACACTGCTTCAGCCACGGACATAGCACCAACACTGCCCTCATTTCCTTCTTAGACACAATAAACAGAGCTTGCGATGCTGGCTCCTTAGTTTCCGCTCTCTTTCTCGATCAAAGGCATTTGACACCATTTCTCACTCACTACTGCTTACCAAACTCTCTAACCTTAGACCATCTCCCCCCACCCTACAGTGGTTTACCAACTACCTCAAAAACAGGCAGCAATCCACCAAATGGCACCACTCCTCCTCCCCTTTTATTACTGCTAATACAGGAGTTCCCCAAGGTTCAATTCTGGGTCCCCCTCCTCTTCAGTATATTCGTCAACAACTTTCATCAAACTCTAACTCATAGTAATGTCATCCAATATGCAGATGACTCAATACTCTGCTCCTCCAATTCCCTCACCAAATTACAGCATCTTACCCAAGAAGCATTCACCTCTACTGAGCAGTGGATATCCCAGAACCACCTCACCCTGAACTCCAATAAAACTAAACTTCTATTATTTACCCCCACAAAAGTTAACCACATTGACAAATCTCTATTTACTGTTAGCTTCCTCAACAACACTATCATAGAAGTTGTCCCTAGTACAAAATTGCTAGGTGTCATCACTGATGACAAATTAACTTTTGGCCTTCACATCCAGAGCAACATTAAAAAAAAAAAAAAAAAAAAAAAAAAACCCACTTCAAAAGCTAGGCACCCTGAACAGACACTATTTTCTCAGTCTCACTGCTAAAAAGGCCCTAGCCTCATCATTCCAAGTCTGCTATATGGTGGCCCAATCCTCTCAAACAAATAAGCTTGATGCTTGCTATAATAAAATTGCCAAATTTGCTACAAACTCTAAATACTCAACCCACCACTGCTCCTCACTTTATCAACTAAATTGGCTAGAATCTCCCCATCATCTTGCTTACCTTCAATTAACTACAGCCCACAAAATAATCTTCCAACCTGAAAGCTGCCCATCTCTCTCATCCATACTGACCATGTACAACCCTAATCGCCACCTCATATCTGAAACAAAATGTTATCTATTGACAAACCCAAACTCTCAGCTGGCCAAATGCTGTACTTCTATGCTGTCTCCAAGCTACGGAATAATCTTCCTCCATCACTCATAACAATCAGTAATCCTGCCTCCTTTAAAAAAAATCACTTCAATTAAATTTTTTCTCTCAGTGGGTTTGCTCCTGTACCCCACCAAAAAATCCCAACACCTGATTTTCCATTCTGGAATACAAATCTCTATCTTTAAAAATTTACCGCTACTCTTCTCTACCTTTCTGTCTCTATGTCACCTACTTCTTTAAAAACCTACCACTATTTTTCTCTGTACTTTCCTCTGTCACCTACTTCCTATCATGTTCTGTTACCTGCTATACACCGATCAATCTTTAAAAACTTACCACTATTCTTCTCTGTCACCTCCTATTCACCTCTCACTCATTCTGTCCACCTGCTTTACACCCTATAACCATACTCTTCATCTTGAACCTTACACATTAATATACATATTCTCATGTTTTTAACTCAGATATTCTGCATCCTTCTTTCCTGTTCACAGCTGACTTTCATACACTTTTCCACTTTTACTATTCACTTTCTCCCATGTGATTGTAACTTCCCATATGACCTCATCCTATGTACTAACCTAATTCTTTCGTTCTTTCTCTCTCTCATATATAATAAGACATTTGTTTGTAATTAATGAAATGATATCAATGTTAAACTTGTGTTTTTATTTGCAACCTTGTATCCTAACTTCTATGTATCAACATTGTATTTAAATCTTTTGTATATATTTTGTATGCTAATTTTAATTTTGTGGAGCTTTTCTTCCTGGGCCTCCACTGCAAATGGGCACTTCTAGGCCCAGTGGACTTTCCCGGTCAACAAATGCAATAAGTAAATAAAGTCCCAACGGCAAAGTCCAGCACGATGTCTCATTATAATGCCTGCACCTGCCACTCATACTGCTCCACTGGCTGCATTATGCAAGATGCTACAGGAAAAGGTTATTAATCATCATGCCCATGGTGGTCTCTAATTGTTTTCAAGAGTCCGGAGTGGGCAGTTTCATCAAACAGGCAGATGCTTGCAACTAGATACCTTTGGAAATCGTTGGTAGAGGTTGTGCAGTTCATGGCCCTAAACTGTTCGTGGTCCTAGACTCCTTGCTGAAAGGATGAACACTGGCTGTGTTATTTGCCTGCTAATGTTTCATAGCCACTTCCACAATAATAAAATCCAATATTGTTCCCTTGGACCAACTTCCCAGTATATAGTTTTATGGGTGGAAGGCTTATCAGAAGCTATGAGAATTTGGCATACTAGGCAGGAAAGGTTCAGATGCCTAGCAACTAACGGAACTGGAGGAACCATGCTGTCAGCTTGAAGTTCAAAATGTATGGGTAAACCAGTCAAGTCTGGACTGAACAGAAGGTTTGAAGCCAGGTCCAGAGTCCAAGGTTGCTGGATCAGATAAGGTCAAATAAAGGGGAACCACATCTGTTGTGGCCAAAAAGAAGGCAATGAGGAATACTTTGCTTTTCTACTCGAGTGCTTTCAGTAAAACTTTCGGAATTAGAGGTAACGGGGAAAGGCATATAGGAGTCTGGAGACTGGCCGTGTGTGGAAAAAAGCATCCTTTCATGACTTCCCTGGAGGGGGAATTAGGGCAAAGTGGTTTCTGCCCTTGTTGTTTGGGGGACAAGCGAACAGGACACAGTAAGGCTGGCCCCCTTGATGGAAAATCTTTTCTGTCACTTTTGGATTGAGAGACCACTCGTGAGATTGAAGAATATATCTGCTCAGTTTGTCTGCTACTACACAGACTCCCAAGAATGTGCATTGCTATGAGAAAGCAGTTGGAAAAGATCGCCCACTGCCAAGCTCTGAGTGCTTCTCAACCAGTGAGATAAGAATTGGTTCCTCCCTGTTTGGTGATGTATCAAACTACTGACATATTGTCTGTTTGAACTACAACTGTTCCCAGAGGAAGAGCCGTTTGAAAACCTTGCACCGCTCTTAGCTCCAGAACACTGATATGCAAGTTGGCTCTAAGGGGGACCAAGTGCCTTGGACGGTCTTGCCCAGAAAATGCCCCCCATCCCCATCTGGGAGGTGTCTGTGGTCACTATGGTCTTGGGGTCTGAAAGAACAAAGGGGGGGCCCAGAAGAATTTCTTTGGAATGAATCCACCAAACTACAGCCTTCTTGCAATAACTGGTGATCAGAATCTGGTCCGACATGGTTTGTGTATCATAAAACACAGATGCTAGCAGTCATTGTAGAATTCTCAAGTGAAACCTGGCTAGGAGAACTAGTGTTATTGTTACTGCCATTGAAACTACAGCCCGTAAAATTAGTTGAGCAGGTACCTTCTTTTCTGTGGATTATCTTCTGAACAGGAGTTATAATTTTTTTCGCACTGGAGGAAGGAATGCTATGTTTGTTGTATTCAGTACTGCCCCAATAAACTCTAGAGTTGGAAACAGTCAAGATATTTCATGGCTTACAGTTATTCCTAGGTATGCACAGGTGTTGAGTGTGTAATCTCTTGCCTATATCAATCGATGCCTGGTTGGAGTGGTAATGTGCTAGTCATTCAAGTTCAGAAACACTCAGAATCCCTGCAGTCTCAAGTGAGCTGTTACTACTGCCATACATTTGGTGAACACCCTGGGGGCTGTGGTGAGACCAAAGGGCAGCACCCTTAATTGATAATCACTGGCTCCAAGCCAGAAGTGGAGAAATCTTCTAGACAGAGTGCTTGTTCATTTTTATGTGGTGATACTCATCCTGAAGATTCATCGAGCACATCCAGTCCTTTCCTAAAAAGGAAGAATGAACTGTACTGTGACCATCTGGAATTTTGTTTGGAGAACTGATGTGTTCAAGCAGACAGATCCAAAATTGGTCTCCATCCCCTGTCTTATTTGGCACTAAAAATAATCTTGAGTAAATTCTAGATCCTCTCTGGTTTGGCGGGACTTCTTGGATGACTGTCTAGCAGTTTTTGAATTTCTAGAAATGCTGGTTCCTTCTGACTGGGTGGAACACCAAGGATTTTTTGCATACAAGGGGAGGATGGGAAAAGGGTATGGTATAACCTCTGGATATGATCGACTGCACCCATGAAACTATTTAGCCAGGCGTTTTGATGCAAGGATAAGTGTTCCTTAACTGCCTCCAGAGGAAGACAATTGGGCCTCCTTTCAGGAATGCAGAAAAAGCTTACCCGGGAAGGAGTCCCTGAAGCCCTGGTTCTGCGGACCACCTCTGCCACATGGATGGCATCTTCCACTGTAGTTCCACCCTACCCCTGGAAGAAATGGTAACACAAGAACTGGTACCACGTGTCCTGGAGAGGCCCT
>NC_056739.1:1068339899-1068342399 GCF_019279795.1 Protopterus annectens
TCAAAAACGTCATCAGAACCTGTATTAAGCCACTCACTTTCACATCATTTAAAAAAAAAAATGTACATTTTACTTTTTTACATGGCGCAGTGGAGCAGGAGTAGAGTTGTTGCCTCACAGCAAGAGTTTCTCCAGTTCGATTCTCAGCTGGACTGCCTTCTGTGCAGAATCCGCATGTTCTCCCTGCATTCTTGTGGGTTTCCACCAGGTGCTCCGGTTTCCTCCCATATTCAAATACGTGTCTGTAGCAATTCTCCCCCAGGCCTCCACTGAAAATTTACTTTGTTCCAAGTTGGACTATCCCAGTTAATAAATGTTAAATAAAAAATAAACAAACACAGATGTTTCTAAGGGAAAAAGACATTATGTGATCAGTTCCACATATAATTAAGAAAACAGCTGCAAGCACTAAGAAGGTAGATCATTTTGATTATACTTTTATCATGTACAGTTTGCTGATATGACCATGACAAAAACTTTCATAAACAGAATATGGAACAACATACCCACACGATGAAAACCAAAGGTAAATCTCTTGGTTGGACGTTTTGATGCCATCCATAACGCAAGCAAAGTAGCAGCGATACCAATCAGGTCTGTTAACATATGCAAAGCATCGGTAATGACTGCTAAACTGTTGGCTGCATATCCACCTTTAAAATAATTGAAAGTATTGCAATTTGAAAAAAGAAATATCCAATCGCAAACTCCAACATAAATTACTAACAGAAACAGACTCTACATATGCAGATCTTTTATACCATGTTAGTATTAAGTGTGGGAAGTAATACTCTTTTCTAACATCCGTATTTATCCCATGAAATGTCTACCACACATGTATTGGTGCTTTTGTTCAAAACTGCTCTTAAGCAAACAAGAGGCAATCCTATAAGCCATTTCAAAATCTTGAAAATTTAACAGCAACTGCAACAATATTTTTAAGATCTGGTTCAAACATGCAATTACCACAATGAAGAGGGCAATTTTAACTGTTAACTCATTTCTACTTGTACGATATCGGAGCATTAAGAGTATGACTGTACAAAGTCCATAGATTTGAAGATTGGGTTCTTAAACCAGTTATGACCAAATGGCAACAAAAAGTTATTTTCTGTAGGGCAGAGGTATCAAATCCTTCCATTCTGGAGGACCAATTACCATAAATCCTTACAAAAAAAACAGTTATCTGTAAGTCACTACAATTTAAGAGTGCTTGAACTACCACTTTACCTCTGACTGCTTAAGAAGCCCATCTTCAAACAAACTTGTTTTATATGTATGTGCAGATTCGTTAGAGCTTTCAATTTTTTAATGTGATTCAGGCCGACTACTTAGTGTAAGCAAGTTCATTAAGAAAAAAGTGAGTACAGCCAGCTCGGTGGTGCCCAAGGATCATGGTTCATAGGTAGGTACTAGGCTATTGGCTCTAGGGCCTATATAAGCCTAGCCAAAAAGGTACCATGGCTTTCGCCACTCAAGAAAATGATTTTCCTGTGCCCCTGTCGCGCAGAGCCACAGAAGTGATCCCCAGGGTGAATTTCCTATTTCCCATCCAATCATCAAGATTTTTCTTGAAGAGTGCTAATGAGGAGTTTTGTTTAATATAGATAGGTAGTTTGTTCCAGAGCATGGGAAGTCTCTGGGACAGGAATCTATTCCTCCAGCATGTTCTGTTTATTGTGGTGACAAGGTTTAGGTCCCTAGAGCATGTAGCTCAGAAGGATTGGGATTACTTTAAGTGGAGCATGTCCAACAGCTCTGGGTATTGACATAGCTTTGTATGTTAGGCAGAGATCGCCTGTAAGTAGGCGATATGCAACGGAGTAAAGCTGGAGTTTTTTGAGACGGTCTGCATACGGCATCTGTTTGAGGTCAGTAATCCTCTTTGTGAGGTATTTCTATGGCCTTTCCAGTTGTTGTAGAGGTCTTGTGAGGTACATACCAAAAGGGGCATTGTACTCTATAATGGGTCTAATGAGTGACGAGTAGAGCATAACAATGACCTCTTTTTTCCTGGATGAGAAACCTTTTATGATGAGGTGTGCCACATAGAAGGATTTCCTGACTACTGAGGCGATGTGATTATCAAAGGAGAGACTACTGTCCACCTGTGTCCCAAGGTCTCATCATACTTTCGGTGTTAAGTAGACTACCACCTATGTGGTAGTTCATGGGTACAGAGTTTTTACCAAAGGGGATGACAATGGACTTTTTGGCATTGAGCTTGAGGCCATGGCTTTGACAGCAGGCATCTGTCTCAGTGAGGTCCTTTTGTAGGATGTCCACATTGTTAGAAGTTTCGTTTATGGCTCCTAGTTTGCAGTCATCTGCGAACTTAGTTAGCCAAAGCCCTTCTGTGTTTGGTATCTACTTCTCTGAAGTACAGGCTAACAGGAGAGGACCCAGGACTGAACCCTGTGGTACTCCACTTGTCACTGGTCTGAAGTCTGATTTGGAGTCTGCTACTTTCACAGTGTTAGTTCTGTCGGTGAGCCAGTTG